>NC_056733.1:1231592660-1231737660 GCF_019279795.1 Protopterus annectens
AGGTTTTGTTACATCTACCTTTTGTGTGATTTGCATATAAACAGTAAAGTGAGGTGGTGTTCAATTTACCTTTTCAGTGATATGCATATAAACATATGTAAATTGAGGTGCTGTTATGTTTACCTTATGAATGATATACATATATACATGTATAACTGATGTGTTGTTACATTTCCCTTATGAGTGATATGCATATAAACATATGTACACTGAGGTGTTGTTACATTTATCTTATGCGTGATATGTTTTTAAACATAAGTAAACTGAGGTGCTGTTACGTTTACCTTATGAGAGATATAAATATAAACATATGTAAACAGAGACATTGTTACGTTTCACTTATGAGTGATATACATATAATCATATGTAAACTGAGGCATTGTTATGTTTACCTTATGAGTGATATGGATATAAACGTATGTAAACTGAGGCGTTGTTACATTTACCTTATCAGTGATATACATATGAACATATGTAAAGTGAGGTGTTGTTACATTTACTTTATGAGTGATATACATATAAATATGTAAAGTGATGTGGTGTTACATTTACCTTATGAGTGATAAGCATATAAACATATGTAAAATGAGGTGCTGTTAGATTTACCTTATGAGTGATATGCATATAAACATATGTAACTGAGGTGTTGTTAATCTACCTTATGAGTGATATGCATATAAACATATGTAAACTTTGGTGTCATTACATTTACTTTGAGTGATTTACATATAAACATATGTAAGCTGAGGTGCTGTTATGTTTACCTTATGAGTGATTTGCATATAAACATATATAAACTGGGGTTCTGTTGCATTTACCTTACGAGTGATTTGCATATAAACATATGTAAACTGAGGTGCTGTTACATTTACCTTATGAGTGATATATATATCAACATACGTAAACTGAGGTGCTGTTATGTTTACCTTATGTATGATATACATATAAACATATGTAAACTGAGGTGCTGTTACATTTACATTATGAGTAACCTTATGAGTGATATACCTATAAACATATAGGTTCATAGGTTCATAGGTTCATACCAGGCTATCTGCCCTAGGGCATTTATAAGCCTAGCCAGTGTGTGTTTGGCTTTCGCCACCTATTTTAAATTAATTTAGCTATGCCCTTTTTCAAGGTTAGTATACTTTGCCTCTGTCTAACAGTGAAACAGAAGTGATACCCAGGGTAAACCTATGATCTCCCATCCACTCATCAAGATTCCTCTTGAAGAGACTCATTGAGGGACTCTGCCTAACCTGGACTGGGATTTTATTCCAGAGTGAAGGAAGCCTCTGGGTTATGAATCTGGCCCTCCAGCATGTCCTAGTTATTTCAGTGCTGAGGTTCAAGTCTCTTGAGTGCATAGCTCAATGGGATTTGGATTTTCTGAGGTGCAGCATGCCCATTAATTCCGGGTTGGACATGGCTTTATACGTCAGGCACAGCTCACCTCTGAGCCGGCGGTATGCCACTGAGTAGAGCTGGAGTTTTTTTAACCGGGCAGCATATGGCATATGTTTGACCCCTTTGATCCTCTTGGTGAGGTACTTTTGGGGTCTTTCCAGTTGCTGCAGATGTCTGGTAATGTACATCCCAAAAGGGGCATTGTACTCAATTATGGGCCTGATGAGGGATGAGTAAAGAGGCATGATGACCTCCCCTGATCTTGATGTGAATCCCTTCATGATTAGGTGGGCTATATAAAATGTTTTTCTAACCACTTTGGCCACGTGGTTGTCAAATGAGAGATTGCTATCAACTTGTGCCCCCAGGTCCCTAATTACTTCTTCCGTACTTAATGGATTACCACCTATGTGGTAATTTGTGGGCACTTTGTTTTTGCTAGTTGGGATGACTATACACTTTTTGGCATTTAGCTTGAGGCCATGGCTCTGGCACCAGTTGTTTGTTTCTATTAGGCCCTTTTGGAGGATGCTTGTGTCAGCTGGAGAGTCGATTATGGCGCCCAGGTTGCAGTCATCTGCGAACTTGGTCAGCCACAGTCCTTCCTTGTTGGCCTGTACCTCCAAGAAATATATACCGAACAAGAGAGGTCCCAGGACTGAGCCTTGTGGGATGCCACTTGTAACTGGTTTGGAGTCTGACATGGCTCCAGCAATTCTAATCATGTGGGTTCTGTCCTTGAGCCAGTTTGCAACCCATCTAGTGACATAGGGGTTTATATTTAAGCTGGTGAGCTTATCTATAATGCCTGAGTGGGGTATTGTATCGAAGGCTTTTGCGAGGTCCAGGTAGGCTGTGTGAACCACCTTCCCCTCGTCAATGGCCTTGGTGACTGTTTCAAAGAAATCAACCAGGTTCAAGAGGCAGGATCTGCCCTTAACAAAGCCGAACTGGGTAGGATCCAGTGTCTGTAGGTCCCCAATATCTTTATTTATGAGGTCCATGATGATCCTTTCCATAGCTTTGCAGACCAAGCTAGTCAGGCTTATGGGGCGGTAGTTCCAGGATCCGTTGAGGCACCACCTTTGTGGAGAGGGACCACTGTTGCTGTACGCCACTCTTTGGCTACATATCCTGTAGTAAGGCTGAGACTGAACAGTAGTTTTATGTTTGGGTTTAGCTCTTCTTGGAGTTCATGTAAGACACAGCCCGGGACACCATCTGGTCCCATTGATGCTGTGTTTTTTGCTTTGGAGAGGTCGGCTCTCAACTGAGCATCTGAGATGTCAGGGGGGGGCTGCACTCTGCTGGGATAGATATTTCCCCTTTTGGTGGGGAGGAGGGGGGGAGTTTGCGCTGAACCTGTCAGCTAGGATGTTGGCAATGTCTGTGGGTTTGGTGTATTTTTTGACATTTTGGACTAATTCTGAGCATATCTGGGAATTCCCACCCAGATTCCTAACATAACTAAAGAAAGCCTTGTGATTATCCTTAGTGTCCTGTGCAATTTTTCTCTCTAGGTTGGCCTTAGACAATTTTATGAGTGCCCGTAGTTTTTTGCTAATACTGATCAGAGATACCTTCCCTTTTTGGGATTTTGCTCTATCATGTAGTAGCTTCCTCCTTCTATTGTATAGTTTGTTTATGGCTGGGGTCCACCAGACAGGACGTCTGCCTTTGGAGGATTGGGTCTTGGTTTTATTTGAGATTGCATAATCCATGCATTCCTGAAGGTGTTTATAGAATGCATTTATAAAGGATTCTGCGGTCTGGGCCATATTTTCCACAGGCCCAGGGGCTTTGAAGGATTCCACCTCAGTTTTGAGGAGTGTGAAATTTGCTTTAGAGATGTTTTTCACTGTGGTTTTCTGGGCAGGGGGTGGGGTCGGGATGTGAATATGTAAACGAAGGTGTTGTTACATCTACCTGTTGAGTGATTTACATATAAACATATGTAAACTGAGGTGTTTTTACATTTACCTTATGAGTGATATGCATATAAACATATGTAAACTGAGGTGCTTTTATGTTTACCTTATGAGTGATTTGCATATTAACATACATAAACTGAGGTGCTATTACATTTACCTTTTGAGTGATATACATATAAACATATGTAAACTGAGGTGCTGTTACATTTACCTTATGCGTGATATACATATGAACATATATAAACAGAGGTGTTGTTACATTTACCTTATCAGTGATATACATTTTAACATATGTAAACTGAGGCGTTGTTACACTTACCTTATGAGTGATATGTATATAAACATATGTAAACTGAGACGTTGTTACATTTAATTCATGAGTGAGATATATATATATTCATACTTATATGAATATAAACTGAGGCATTGTTACATTTACCTTATGAGTGATGTGCATATAAATATATGTAAACTGAGGTGGTTTTACATTTACCTTATGAGTGATAAGCATATAAACATATGTAAACTGAGGTGCTTTTATGTTTACCTTATGAGTGATTTGCATATTAACATACGTAAACTGAGGTGCTATTACATTTACCTTTTGAGTGATATACATATAAACATATGTAAACTGAGGTGCTGTTACATTTACCTTATGCATGATATACATATGAACATATGTAAACAGAGGTGTTGTTACATTTACCTTATCAGTGATATACATTTTAACATATGTAAACTGAGGCGTTGTTACACTTACCTTATGAGTGATATGTATATAAACATATGTAAACTGAGACGTTGTTACATTTAATTCATGAGTGAGATATATATATATTCATACTTATATGAATATAAACTGAGGCATTGTTACATTTACCTTATGAGTGATGTGCATATAAATATATGTAAACTGAGGTGCTTTTACATTTACCTTATGAGTGATAAGCATATAAACATATGTAAACTGAGGTGCTGTTACATTTACCTTATGAGTAACCTTATGAATGATATACATATAAACATATGTAAACTAAGGTTTTGTTACATCTACCTTTTGTGTGATTTGCATATAAACAGTAAACTGAGGTGGTGTTACATTTACCTTTTCAGTGATATGCATATAAACATATGTAAACTGAGGTGCTGTTATGTTTACCTTATGAGTGATATGCATATAAACATATGTAAACTGAGATGCTGTTATATTTACCTTATGAGTGATATGCATATTAACATATGTAAAATTTGGTGTCGTTACATTTACTTTGAGTGATTTACATATAAACATATGTAAGGTGAGGTGCTGTTATGTTTACCTTATGAGTGATTTGCATATAAACATATATATAAACTGAGGATCTGTTCCATTTACCTTACAAGTGATTTGCATATAAACATATGTAAACTGAGGTGCTGTTACATTTACCTTATGAGTGATATACATATCAAAATACGTAAACCAAGGTGCTGCTACGTTTACCTTATGTATGATATACATATAAACATATGTAAACTGAGGTGCTGTTAGATTTACGTTATGAATAACCTTATGAGTGATATACCTATAAACATATGTAAACTAAGATGTTGTTATATCTACCTGTTGAATGATTTACATATAAACATATGTAAACTGATGTGCTATTACATTTATCCTATGAGTGATATGCATATAAACATATTTAAAATGAGGTTGTGTTACATTTACCTTATGAGTAATATACGTATAAACATATGTACACTGAGGTGTTGCTACAATTACCGTATGAGGGATATGCATTTAAACATATGTAAACTGAGGTGCTGTTACATTTACCTTATGTGTGCTATACATATAAACATATGCAAAATGAGGTGTTGTTACATTTACCTTATGAGTGATATACATATAAACACATGTAAACTGAGGTGCTGTTACATTTACCTAATGAGTGACATACATATAAACATATGTAAACTGAGGTGGTGTTACATTTTCCTTATGAGTGATATACATATTACCATATGTAAACTGAGGTGCTGTTACATTTACCTTATAAGTGATATGCAAATAAACATATGTAAACTGAGGTGCTGTTACATTTACCGTATGAGTGATTTGCATATAAATATATGTAAACTGAGGTGCTTTTACGTTTACCTTATGTGTGTTATACATATAAACATATGAAAACTGAGGTACTGTTAGTTTATCTTATGAGTGATTTGCATGTAAACATAAGTAAACTGGGGTGCTATTACGTTTACCTTATGAGTGATATAGATATAAACATATGTAAACTGAGGTGCTGTTACATTTACCTTATAAGTGATTTGCATATAAACATATGTAAACTGAGGTGCTTTTACATTTACCTTATGTGTGATATACATATAAACATATGTAAACTGAGGTGTTGTTACATTTACCTTATGAGTAACCTTATGAGTGATATACATATAAACATATGTAAACTGAGGTGCTGTTAGATTTACCTTATCAGTGATATGCTTATAAACATATGTAAACTGAGGTGGTGTTATATTTACCTTGAGTGATGAACATATAAACATATGTAAACTGAGGTGCTTTTACAGTTACCTTATGAGTGATGTGCATATAAACATATGTAAACTTAGGTGTTGTTACATTTACCATATTAATGATATACAACATATATAAACTGAGGTGCTGTTACATTTACCTTATGAGTTTTTTGCATATAAACATATGTAAACTGAGGTGCTGTTACATTTACCTTATGTGTGATATACATATAAACATATGTAAACTGAGGTATTTTTAGATTTACCTTGTGAGTGATATACATATTAACATATGTAAACTGAGGTGCTGTTATTGCAATTTGCAGACGTATAACATGTCAGGCTGCTGTATAACTGCTGCTGAGACATCCTGAGCAGCATAAGATATATTTTGCATTTATGAACAGTGCAAATGAGATGGAAGAGTCGTTTCTAGGTAAAAGAAAGTGCTACAGTTTACAGGATGAGTACGTAGAGTGATGGAGTTTGTAAAGTTGGGGAAAAGATGCAAGTAAGGGCAGTAGATTAAGAGATCATCTTGGGTTGTTGCAGGAGCATAGACATGTGGAAGTTAGATGAGTTTTTATTGTTCTTTTGAAGTGGGGTAGACTGGTGCTGGAAGTAATAATATAATGCCGTTTGTTCCAGGTTTTAGCTATGAAGTTGGAGAAAAGGGATTCCCTAGTGGAGTTAATGGATTTGGGCATGCTTAATAGAGATTTATTATTAGAGCAGAGCGCCCTTTTTTTGGCATAGGGATGTATTAGGTTTATTAGGGCATTTGTTTTATGTGAATGGTAGAGCACATTATGGGCCATGAGTAATTGATTGCAGAGTAAGAGTTGCGGGAGTTACAGACATCAAGTTGTCTAAGTGCAGAGAAGTGATGTGTCCTGAAAGGAGAGTCTGTGGCAAACTTAGTGATTTTGTTGTAGCAAAACTCTATGTTTCTTAGATCTGTTTTTCTTAAGTTAGTGAGAATAGGAGAGGTGTAAAGGAAAGTTGAGATGAGGCAGGGATGTCGGGAGGCATACTCACTGTACGCACTTCAGTACAGTTTTCTTCAGAATGGGGTAGAACTTGGAGGGCACTAGGACCCAGGGGTGAAATCTAAAATTCAGGTAAATAAAATAACAACTTAGCACATGCAAATGCCTTGATTGAGACAGCATAGTAATTTGCAGCTCATCTGGCATTTGCATCATTGTCATTTTTTCGGTAAATGGGTTATAATTACCCAATTATCGCAGTTCAAAAGGCAAGGGAAAGAGGTGTGACAATGAACCGACTTTGTGGTTCTTAGATGCGGCTTGTCTTTTATCATTTAGCCAGTATTGTGCTTGAGAGTAAATGGGGTGCGTCAGTGACATCAGCAACTGCAGTTGTGAAGGTGAGGAAGTTTTAAAGTCATTCTTTTCTAACAAAACTTTAAATATACCTTAGCACCAGCAGTGTTTTGTAAAATTCCATACAGTTTTTACTGGATGGTGGTGCTGCATTCCTTATGTGACAGCTTTGGTTTTATTTATTTATTACTTTGGATCTTTTTTTTTTCTGGAGTCTCCTCTTTCAATAATTTCTGTTGTCTGTTCTGTTGTCTGCTGCAGGCCTTCTACTTGTATTGTGACCTGTTTATATATATATATATATATATATATATATATATATATATATATATATATATATATATATATTTTTTTTTTATTACTAAAACTTTTTTTTCCTTTTTAGAAGGAATGCATTCAGTCAGTTTTTCCATCCATGTCATAAGAGGAACTGCAAGTTTCACTGTATTGCCCAGGATTCCTTTGGTTAATTCTTTAGTGAGTCAGGAGAGATACACCAAAGGTAAGTGATGTATAACTGTAAAAGTTTTATATTTTTATGAGTTGCTAGAATATAAAAATTGGCAATGACAAGTAAAGTAAAAAAAAAAAAACAGGGATATGTTTTGCCAAATCAGCTAGGAAAAAGACTTTTTTGTTTCAGATTAGGGGTTATCACACACTTAGTGATGTAGCTGTATACAGTCATTTTTAAAAGTTGGCAAAGCAACCAAAAATTATGTAACTATGCTTCATTTGATGTCATGTTTTGGTCTAGTCCTTATAAAACATGTAGCTTTCTGTCAAGTCATTAACATATATGTCAGCTCTTATTTTTTTCGTAAGTTGGCAATGATGCAAGTAAATCAGTGTGGTGCATTTTTAATATTTAAATAAAACACAGGGATGTGCCATTGATTGTGCTTCGCAGTTCTGATATGTTCTTCTTAAAGTCTGTAGTTTTCTGGCAAATGTGTTGTGAGTTGCAGTCACTAAATAAGGTACATTTGAGTTTCAGATGTCATATGCTTCAGAAAAAGGATTCTATTACATAACCTGCAATTACAGTAATGTTCTAAGTATATAAAATCTATCCTTGATAAAATATGTTCCTAATGATGTCTTTCTTCCCCATCACACCTCCAACATCTGCAGTCTACCTGAAGAAAAATTCTTTGGAGTCTGCTTGGGGTATAAAAATACCTACACAAATACTTCCAAGCAAAGATCCTAAATCTTCTAGACTTTGTAGTATATTTGGGAGTCACATATATTGTCCCATTGTTTCTTTGTGATTTGCTTATCCAGTCTCCCTTCCCAGTCTTTTCTAACCTTATCTGATTGATTCCTACATTTATTATGTAATATTTTTATTGCATCTTTCCATCTTAAGCCAGAATTCAAGATAACAAGGTAGCTCATACTTCTGACTTTTTTTTACTTCTGCAGTACTATTTTCTCCCTATTGAACATTATGGATTTTGACACATATTTCTTGTCTGCTCCTCATTAAATGCACACTTTTCTGGTAGATTGTTCAACACTGCAGTAGTTAGCACATAACTCTCAACCTTCCTTCTCCAAAATGAGAAAAACTACCTCTTATAATCTGGAGCAAATCGGCACAGTGTGGAACACTTGCTAACAGGTTACTAACAACTTCAACTAGGGAGCTCATAGGATGTTTAAAATTTATTTTTACCTGGAGAAACTTTTTTAATGACTTAGCATGATTTCATTCTATTTGTCCTGTTTATTAGTTACAAAAATGCCTAACACTGATGTGTGGCACTCTTTCAATGTGGAACTTTGAGGAATATAAACGTTTTAAGACCACAAATGAGAAATGTTCCTCATAATAAGGTACACTTGAGAGGTATGCATCTGCACATCACACTTCATACTTTAGAGAAAACTATGCTAATTAAAAACCTATTATTTCACCAGGACAGCTCTGTTAGTACATAACAACAATAGTAGGACCTGGGTCTCCCCTAAGTTTTTTGTTTTGTTTGGTCTCATTCTAATCCTAGGGATCGAGAGGAATGTTTTTTGGTACTTTGTGCAATTTGTACAGCAATTTGTCTACCAGTCAAGGCAGGAGTAATGCAGGAGGTGTGTGTGTGTGTGTGTGTGTGTGTGTGTGTGTGTGTGTGTGTGTGTGTGTGTGTGTGTGTGTGTGTGTACATATATATGAAAACAATGTTTGCACACATATTCCACATTTGTTGCCACTGCTGAGAGCATACATAGGTAGTTTATACTAAATGTATAAAACAGTGTTGTATTAAGTTTTACTTGAATTATGAATAACTAAATGGGGAGTAAAAAGGAAAACTGTATTTAAAGGAAGTGGGTATGGGGAGAAATGGATTACTCATCTTTTATTTTTTGCACATATTATTTTTCTACTAGTTATGTATTACAGAAGCTTGCTGGAAGTTTTGAAGCTGCCTGTAGACATGTAGTTTACAACCTTACAGTGTACAAGATAAATGGGCGGTGTGCCCATTCACAAGTTGCCAGTACCCACCCTTAGAACTTACCCTTTTCAAGGAGTTATAGGCGAATAATATCAGGGTTGAATTTATAAACACCCATCTAGTTGTCTAAGTCCTTCTTAAAGGAAGATAGTGTCACAGTGCTTGATATGTAGAGGAAGTCTCTTCCACAGAAGAGTAGGCATTGCATGCTAAATCTCTTTGTTGTGATTTGTTTATTTGCTGAAGCAGGTTCAGATATCTGGTTCTAGTGTTCACCAGTCTGTTTGATTTATTGATAAAGAAGAGGTCTTGCCCTGCTGGATCCCTAATGGTCTGGAAGGCAAGACACAGATCTCCTCTAGGAAGTCTACAGGACACTGAATAGGGGGGGCAAAACCTCCAGCCTCTCTTGAGAGCTCATGTCCTTTAGGTCAGTGATCTTTTTTTGTCATAAGTCTTTGGTGCCTGATCAGTGCAGAATATAGAGAGGCAAAGACTTCCTTGGATCAAGAGGAAATAATTTTTACAGTCAGTTATGCCAGACAGAATGATTTCATGACCATTGTAGCATCGTGATGATTAATGAATCCCAACTACCAGTTAGGCTGCTGACCTGTGAGTACCTAAGAAGTCTGGCCTTGCATTTGTATGCTAATTAGTATCCCTTATATTTTGCAACACAATTACCCAAAGATGGCCCAAACAAGTTTATGATGGGATAGTTACACATTTTCCCTATTCTTGAGGGCCAATGCTACTAAGTTGGAGATGAATTTGCAGTTACCCATCCATTAGTCCAAAGTATATTTGAATACAGGAGGAAAGTACTCTGCTTTATATGGAATAAAACATAGTTTAATAGAAGTGATATTCTGTGTGATAAATGCCTGTCCCTCCAGCATGTTCTATTGATTGGGTGTTTATGACACCACTGAACTTGTTAATGTGTAATGGATTTAACAGAACAGGGTCTGGTCAGACTTTATATGTGAGGGCAGAGGTCACCTCTGAATAGTTTGTCTGATTCTGAGAAGAGAGTCCAGGCTTTGAGGCAGCCTGCATAGTTTTTATGATTTAAGCTATGATTTTTTTTTTTTTTTTAGTGAGAAAGCATTGTGGTCATTCCAGTTCTGACAAGTGTTTCAACAGGAACATACTAAAAGGGACATTATACTTAATGATTGGCCTAATGAGTACCAATTACACTGGAATAATTATGTCTCTGGATCTGGACACCATGCGTTTAGATACAAGTTGTGCAAAGAAAAAGAGCTTCCTTACAACAGTGGGTATGCGGTCATTGAAGGACATCATATTGTTGGCATAAGTTCACAGATGAGAGTGGTCAGGGTTACAGGTGTATAATTGCCTGAGTCTACTGAATCCTCACCTTTGTTGAAGGGTAAGGGAAGGACTGTTGCTGTCCTTCATTCATCTGGCATAAAACCTGCTTTGAGACTAATATTGATTAGCCTCTGTAGGGGTTCTAACAAATCATGTTTCAGACTAGCTAGTAGGCAGCTTGCTATGTTATCTGGCCCTATGGATGTAGTGCTCTTTGCCTTAGACAGTGACTTTATAATTTATTGTGTGGAGATTTTAAGGTAAACTTTCCTGGTTTAAAAATGTTAAATAACATAAACAAATAAATAAATAAAGTATTACAGATGCAGGTATTTGATCTGAGAATACTGAAGGGTCAGGGTGTTTGAGCTGAATTTGTTGTCCAGTTGATTGGCTTTGTCTGCTGGATCTAAGTATGTGTTATCAGTTACTATTAATTCTACACAGTGCTGGGCATTGTTTCTGAGATTTCTAGCATAGATAAATAAGTTTTATGGTTGTCTTTTTGCCTGGGTGGCAAATTTTGCCTCATATCTGGTTGATTTCATTAGGAGCCCGAGTTCCTTGTTTAGATTAATGTTTAGTTCAGCAAGAGCTTTTTTGGGCTTCTTGAAAGTTAGATTTATTTTTGCATGCAATACTTTTTTATTACTATACACCCTGTTTATATTAGAGCTCCACCAAATGGGGTTTATTTTTGAATTTGATGTGTTTATTTCTGAGGGAAACCAGATTTGTTTATGCAACTATGTATAGACTTTGGTTGTAAAACATTTTGTAGTGTGGAAGTTTGATATAGGATTAGTAAACAGAGCCCATCCTCAACTTTTGCCCTGTGCCTCGAGCAGTAAGAAACCAACTCTACTCAAGATGTGTGCACACAAGATCCCTTACACTAGCTTATATCAGGAGTAAGAAGAGTGTGATAATTATTTGTATAACGTTCCTTACAATCAGACCTATGAGAATGTTCATTTGTTCTTTCAGCATGTAACACCATAGGTGCACAAAAATGGTGACTGTTTTCATTTTGGTGGTGGGAGGTAAAGAAGCAGGTTGTATTTGCCGTTATGTTTTTTGTCTTCACAAGCAACTATCTTCTCAGTATATTGGGATGCAGTAACTATCTTGTCAGCTCTGAACGTTGAGCCTTGGGAACAATTTATGTCTTCCTTGAAAGAAAAATTATAAGACTGAGATTCTTTCTTGGGCCTAGTGCAGTTGCCTTGGTTTAGTATGCTTCCCTTAAGCAAATGCTTGAGATTCAATTCATGTATGTAGGGTGCTAAGGGTGTAACTGTCAACAGTTTTTCTCTTTGGCTCCCATGGATACACATCTTCTCTTTGATTGGCTCCCATGGATACACATCTTCTGTTTTTCTGAGATTGATGAACTGGATCTTATTTCTACTATTTTTCTCCTTACTAGGTAAACAGCTGTTTTATTGCCAATGTTTTAAATTGATAACTATGTTAGAACAGCAAAAACAGAGCTCAAAACAACTTAAAAGCAGCAGAGCAGTCCTTAATTTAGAAAGCTCATGCTGCTGATGTTGCTTTGCACTGACACACACACCTTTAACGGAGTAAACTATTTTTTTAACTGGAAAGTAGCTGCTTATTTTAGTAATTCTATACTGACTATAGTAAACTACTTTTCTGCTGTGATTCATATACTGTCTCTTAAAAATCCAGTTTGCCCAGCAATTATCATTTTGTTTGCAGCAGTTGATAATTCAATTTACCTAGCAGTTCTAATTTTGCTCAGCTACTAATCCTGTACTAAATGTCATACAACACTGAGAACTGGGTACAGTTTTTCTGTCATTGGTAATTATGTCTAACAGGGTTTATAGGACAAATTCAGTAAGTAGTATGCAGCAATGTTGAATTGTCCTAATAGATGAATATTTAGAAAAGTAGGTGGACATTGTGTGTGCTTGAGGATGTTTAGTGTTTACGTTGCCTTGTGAAGCTCTGTGGTACTTACAGGCACTTGGGACTATTTGGACATTTTGAAAGTACCCACCCTCTTCATCACAAGAGGGCCGTGATTAAGGGACAATTAGTAAGAGCAGCCCACATGACATCATTGGAAGTTGATTTTAGGGAAGAATGTAATAAACTGAAGGACATGTTGCTAAAATGAGCATATCCACTTGAACTTCTAGATCAGCTTGTCACTCAAGTACAAGTAAAAAGAACATTGTGGGAAAATGGATAATAATGCTCTGAGTTCTTTACCTGAGACTTTAGCTGATTCTCAAACTAGTTAGATAAGTATTATCACTACTTTTTCCTCACTTACTACACAAATAAGGAAAATTTTGTTTAAGAATTGGGCTGTAGTAACAGAAGATTCTGCTATTAGATCAAAAATTGTAAATGCACCTAAATTGGTGTTTAGGAGGGGACAAACTATAAAGAACTTATTGGAGCGGTCCCTTCCCCTGTTGTTTATATGCCGGGAATGAGAAAATGTGGGGCTTGCACCCACTGTAAATTTGTCACAGTAGGAGAGATGTTTAAGATACATGGCATCTCATATAAACTAACTTTAATTGTTGTATACCAGGGGTTGTATATTTAGCCCAGTGCCAACGGTGTACATCATTTTATATTGAGAAGATTGAAAGGAATTCAAACAACATGTTTATGATCACCAATATAACATAGGGAAACAAAACATTAATAACGCCTTAGCTAAACATATTGTTGATTTTCCAGACCACCATTTTGAGTACTTGATATTGGAGCAAGTTAAGAAAAATATTTGGGGAGGACCATGGCCATTAGACTTAGAATTAAGGGAAATTTTATGGCAACTAAAATTAAATGCATTGTTCTTTAGGTTGCCTTCTTAAATTAAAAGCTTTAGATAGATGATTTTTTATTGTTATATTAGGTTGTTTTAAAGCCTACGACTGTGATACCTTTAAATTATAATAAAGTAAACATAGGGTACTGATGTCCTTAATTAACTAATTTTAACCTGTGGGTTAGTATATAATGCATTATGATTATTTAAATAATTTGTCCGAAGAGGTTCATGTGATTTATCTCAACGAAAGCACTAATGTGAATTAAATTTGATTTGGTTTGCTGGTATTGGACTGCTTGTTCCTTTTTCATCTGTCTTGGTTTTAATAGTTCGTGACTTCAATACTCAGTGATTTGCTAGAAAACCACAAATTTTATCAGAAACAGATGAAAAATATGAGGTGAAAATCTGGACAATTGAGAGGTATGCTTGCCAGTGATCTATTCAGATAGCAACATTGTGGAAGTGGCGTGGTGTGGTCAGCAGTTTAAGGGAGTGGGCAGACAGCAATCTGCTGCTGTGAGTGTGGCTTGTGGGGAGGGGGGTAGCAGTCTGGGAGCTGTGAGTACAAATCTGAAATCCTGGCTATACCCTGAGATGAGGCATTGTAGTTTTAGTTGAATTTGTAATATACTGTTTATTTCTATAAAGCATGCCAAGTTTTTGTGAACTTTCTTTATAGATTGTGAGATATGGATGTCAAATCTCAGGTTAGAATCTATCATGACTCCCAGGAGTTTAGTATGGCTTATGGATGAAATGACAGTATGGTTTTTGGATGTGATATTCAAAGGTGGGGGGTGTGTTCGAGTTCTGGTAGGATGGAAAAGCATAAGTTTAGTTTTATTAGGGTTCAGAATTAGTTTGGAATTGCTTAACCAGGATTCCAGTGAAGGAATCTTGTGTAAGTAAATGTAACTGTTGTTGTGGGAGCTGAGCAGATCAAGGTGGGTCATCTGCATACTGAATCACTGTAGCTTGTGGTGCAGAACTATCGAGCTTATTAGTAAGGATGGAGAAGAGGAGAGGTCCTTGTATAGATGCTTGAGGTACACCTAGGGTAAGTGGCAGTAGAGGAGAGAGGTTTTGTTGCAATAGTACTGTTTGGTGGTGCCCAGTGAGGTAGTGATGGAACCAGGAAAGGGTCGGCAGACAAATTTAGTTCAGAGAGTGACTCAAGTAGTTTGGAGTGGGATACCATGTCAAAGGCCTTGGATGGGTCAAGAAAGACTGCAGATACTATATGACCTTTGTTTTTATGTTGTTTGATTGTGTTGGTGAAAGATAGAGCTGTGGTGGTGCTGTGATGGACATGGAAACCGTGTTGGGTGTTGGATAAAAGATTGTGTTTCTGTAGGTAATCTATTAATTGTGCATGGATACATTTTTCTAATATTTTAAACAGTGGGGACAAGATAGCAGTTGGTCGATAGTTGGATATGTCAAGAGAATTGCCTCCTTTGTGAAGTGGAATAACATACAATGTCTTAAAAATTGTGGGGACATGGTGTTCAGAGATGGATTTATTGATAAGGATAGATACAGGGTAAACAATACTGTTGACAACGATTTTGATGAAGTCAGAGGGAAGGTTATCAGCAGCTGGTGTGGTGGGTATTAGATATTTTTAATAGTTTTTTAATTAGGTCAGATGGGACTGGTTGAAGAGAGAATGTGTTATCATTGCTATGCAATGTTGGTTTGTAGTAACTATATTGAGATTTAAGTTCAGTATTTGTAGTGGTGGGGAATTGACTGATAGAGAGGGGTGAAATGGCTTTGGTGGAATTATTGTTAAATTGCGTGGCTATGTTGTCAGCATTGTCAGTAGTTGGGGAGGGAGTGCTAACTTTACCAGGCTAGAGTATTTTATAAATGACTGACCAGAATTTCTGAGGGTTGTTTTTATGTGTACTTTGTGCATCCTGGTAATATTGTATTTTATCCTCTTTTACTTGTTTTTTTTTTTTCCTTATTTCTAAGTTCTTGATAGACTTGCTTTGTGGATTGTGTTCCTGCTGTTTGTGCAAGGGTCCAGGCTTTGACCTTCTGTTTTAGTTGTGATCTAGTTTCCTTTCTAAGCCATGGGGCAGAGTTTGATTTGATTGTTAAGGATCTAGGGGGTGCTTGTGTGTTTATGATATCTAGAAAGGTAGAGTTAAAATATCAGACAGCATCCTCTAGGGGGAGTTGTCTAAGTGGTTCCCAGTTTCAAGAGTGGCTAAGAAGGTATTGGGGTTAAAGTTCTTTTTGTTTCTAATTAGTTGGTATGTAGTCAGTTTTGGTGGATAGGTATGTTGTCTAAGGAGGAATGTAGGGAGATGATCACTCAGGCTGTCTGGGAGACAACCAAATTGTGTGGATAATGTCAGTCTGTTGGTTAATATCCGGTCCAGGATGGATTGTTTGTTGGATGATTTGTCTATCCTTGTATATGTTTTGATAATTTGTGTGAATCCATAGAGGTTTATGTGATTAGCTGGGTACAGAGAGTTACAGATAAGTCAGTCTATGTTTACATCTCCCATGATTATTGTTTCTTGTGAAAATAATTTCTGTAGACCATTGTAGTAGGCTTTCTAGCGTGGGGATATTATTGCCTGGTGGGATGTAGATTTGTATTAGCTTTATAATTTTGTTAGAGTTAAGTTTAAGTTTATAGAGGATTACTTCAGCACTGTCAAGAAAGATTTTATGACAGAGAACAGAATTGTTTCTGGAGAGATATGGTGAAAGATTTTATGACAGTGAACAGAATTATTTCAGCACTGTCAAGACTGGGGGATTTGGATTGGATAAATCTAGGTTCAGGTGATTTTTGAAAAGTATTGCCACACCACCTCCCCTTTTACCTTTTCTGTCTGCTCAAATGATACTGCATCCAGGGGGTAGGATTTCATTATCACTGGTATCAGGTGTTAGCCATGTTTCGGTTAATAGTGCTAGATGAAGTGAGTATATGGAGATATTAGCATGGAGTTCCTGGATTTCTATTTTTCATACTTCTAATGTTGAAGTTTAGCAGTAGGAGGTTGGTAGAGTTCCTATGGAGATCTAGCAGATGTTGGGGGTTGGTGTTTTTTTGAGGGGGGTGATTGAGGTATAATTGGGCTTGGCCCTGGGTTTGGGTGTATATCTCCAGTTAGAGTAAGCTTAGATGTTATGTGAATCAATCTTTTTATAGTTTTAATAATATGCCCGTTGTTGTGTAGGGAGAGACTGGAGGTATTAGGTACTTTAAATATGCTAAGGTGGGCTAGTTGGATGGTTGGAATGTTGAAGATGGTGGAGGATATAGTGATGTTAGAAAATGTAGCATGTTGTAAATTAGTGTGATGACTATGCTGGAAGGTGTATGTTGTCTTTTAGGTTACTGTGGTATGAGGTTAAATGGGCTGCTAGTGGGAGGAATATGACAACTAATGTGACTGTGCTTAACACTGTACGACATGGTTGGACTGATTCGTACAGCCTGGGTTAAACTGATAGTTAAGGGATGGTAGAGTTGTGTGTGAAGAGTATGTCTATAGTATGTTTTTAATGGTGGGAGGAGTATGTTGTAATATAAAAGAAATTATGCTGCCTGATAGGTTGGTACAGCATATGGACATGGTATAGGTTAGATAAGAGAAGGTGCAGTTGAGGTGAGTGGGGAATTGAGGGTAGGGTAGAGTAGAGGAACGGAGTGGAGCCTGCATGTAGTGAGGGCAGAATGGAGTGGGTTGAACCCTGATCCTTTTATGACCCGAAAAAATCAATCAGCAAGCAGGGTGGGTGGCCTAATGATTAACGTGTTTGCCTTACAAACACAAGGTGCAGGGTTTGAGTCTCACAAGGGATAATTGGCTAAGCTTAAAATGGCTCGCAAGGGACAGTTAGCTTAGTACTAATCTAAGAACCTATGAACTTATGAGGTATGTCAGACTGTGCTTAGCTGTAAGTTGTTATCCCTTGCACTAGCCAAAGGAGAAGGGAAAGCAGGAAGGGAGAGAAAGTAAATTTTGCAGTAGATAGTTTTTAAATTGCCTGAACTACCCATTCAGAGACCAGCTACTAGAACAAAAGGAGATAGGTCGATTTAAGTTGTGGGAATAACAGGGGGTGCCTGCCTGGTGAGGCGATGGACGCAATAACACTGTAGACACAATTGTGGCAGGTTACAGATTATTGTAAAAATAACCTAGATGCATACATGGAAGTTTGCCACAGGAATATGAGCAGGTGTTTCACTCTTGGCAAGACTAGGGACACTTGAACAGAGTAAGCGACCACAGTGAAGTGTAGAATTGCCTTACAACACGTGGACTTTAGGACCTAAAATAATGAAAGCAGGGAGAGTCAATGCATGACAATTATAACACAGAAAAGCCCTGTGAATAACAGGTAAGGGAGGAGACATTACAGACTAAAATTAGAAATCAAATCTTTGGTGTTAGCCAAAAGTGCTCTTTTGCAGCACCCACAATGTGCCCAGAAATGACTCCTGTAATTCATATGGAATTACATGTATCATTAGCATATCAAAATATTACTGTAATTTTTCTTATAAGACCCACTACTCCTACTACTATTGAGGCTGTCTGGGTATCTTTCTTCCACATTGCCCTTGTTTCTGCCTACAAATCCTGGTATTTTATGATGTTGGCTCTGTATACAAAATACTGTAATCAGTGGGTGTAACAATTTCAGTTATTAATGCTACTTTTGTCTTCTTTTCATAGACTACTGTATCTGGTTTTCCCGCATCTATTTTTTGAACTATGTACACAAGATACTGTAATCAATGGATATAGCAATTTCAGTTATTAATGCTACTTTTGTCTTCTTTTCATGGACTACTGTATCTGGTTTTCTTGTTTCTATTTTTTGAACTATGTACACAAGATACTGTAATCAATGGGTGTAGCAATTTCAGTTATTAATGCTACTTTTGTCTTCTTTTCATGGACTACTGTATCTGGTTTTCTCGGATCTATTTTTTGAACTCTTAGCAATGGGTAATCCCATTTGATATAAACTTCATCATTCTCTATAATATTGTGGATGATTCATGTTTCTAATGCTTCTCAGCTACTTTAATATTGCAACATTTGCACAATCCCCAGTGCAAGAGTTTTTCCACATTATTATGCCTTCCATACGCCCTCTACCATTAGTGTATCACACCCAGCAACAAGATGTGTGACTGTTTCCAGTTCTGTTTTACAAATCCTGCATTTGTCTGTTTCTCCCACATGTTCAGTTAACTCTGTAAACCAATGTATGCAAGTCCACTATCCTGGGCCCTCAATATTATCCTTTCTGCTTCTGCTTTAAATTCACTTCTCCTTAACCATTCCTGTGTCAGATCTTGATCAACATGAGGTTGTTCCAGGAGATTTCTGTACTTGCAACTATATTTATTCTTTTTACAGATGTCTTGCCTTCTCAGCTGATCCTTGTCCTTATATTCTTTCCTTTGTTTTTTGGCACATTAAGTTGTTGCCTGATTTTTGTCTACTTCTGGTTTGATTTCTTTTCCAGCTTGACACTGACAAGCTTGTGCTAAACTAAGCAGGGAAGTAATCTTAGACTTCTCCTCATGATTTGAATCTTTCACTATGTTTGGATCCTGCAAGGTCAAGAGATATGTCCTACAACTGCAGATCTACACATGTAATACATTTTCAGGAGGCCCATACCTCTTTCAGAATGGGAACTATATAATATTGATATGCACTGATTTGTATATATCATTTTATAAGCTTGAAGCATTTTTCTTGTTTTCCTGTCCAACTGATCCAATACCTTTTGAGGTCAGTCAGTCACTCCAAAATTGTAAGTTAGAACAGGAAGAGCACATTGGTTTATAGCTTGGACTTTTTTCCTAGATGTCAGAGCAGCTTTCAGTATTAATTGTAGTCTTTTAAAATATGCCTTACTGAGTTTTGTTTGCATTTGTTCATGTTTTATTGTCAATCCTTCAGTAATTCCCAAATATTTATACACTCCCTCCTGCTCAAGTTCCTTTATATCATATTCCTGTCGCAGACAGATATTTTCTTTGTGCTGCAGATTTCCTGCTTTAAATGTTGCTTTTGCACATTTACCAAGACCAAATGAACATTCTTATATAATCTGAGAAAGTTTTAACCAGATGTAGTTGTTTTCAGCTCCTTATCTGATGAACTATACAGTTTTAAATTGTCCACAAAAAGAAAAGTCTTACACTTTGTTGTTTTCTGTGAACCAAATTATAACCATGACCTAATCTGTTAAATGAACAGCTTAATGGGTTGAGGACAAGGCAAAAGAACAGCGGTGACAAATAGTCACTCTGAAATATCCCGCTTTGAATTGTTATCCCTGGGATGATAATTTGTCCATTATCATGGCTTAGCTGCAAACTGGTTTTCCTCTGTTTCATAGTCACTGTAATGTAATTGATCAGTGTAGGGTGTATCTTATACATCTGTAGGTACTCCTTTATCCATGAATGTGGGATGCTGTTAAATGCTTTTTGTACTCTATCCATGCCATACCTAGATTCTTCCCTTTTTTTTACAATTCTCCATTATGACTTTATTTAAAAACAAATGATCCTTTGTTCCATATGACTTTATGTTGTTACCCTTGTTTTCTATTGCCATGATTAAGTTTTCTTCTAAACGAATGTAAACTCTGTTGGCATCAATAGCAGTATATAGTTTATACATCATAAGAAGACTATCTATTGGCCTATAGTTTTTAGGATAGCTTTCAGGTTCACGCGTAAGAAGGTGTATGTTTTTCTTGTTGCTAACCAGGTTGGTGTCTGCTTAGTCAGTTCTTACATAGGGTTAAATCAGGGTTAAATACTTGGTTCCCTATTAGAAGACCAAAGATGCATTCTTTCGAATGTGTCTTGGTCGAACTCAAAAGCTTGAAATGGCAAAATATCAAAGCAGATGTTAAGCAAATTCTTTCCCAGGGAAAGAATTTGCTTGGCTGCTTCGTTACTTTTCCATTTTCGGCACTGTAGTGCTGTCTCGGAGTTGGTATATTTAAGTAGGGAGGGTGTGGGGGGTGAAGCCCCCCACTTAATGTAATGTTTAAAGTATTTTATTAATTTATTTTCTTGTTGTTGGAACAGCGATTTTTTCCCCTAGGAAAATCGCTGTTCTGATAGTTGGAAATTGTAAGCTTTCACTTACATAGGGTCGATTAATCACTGTTCGCTTTTTTAAGTGTTCAGTGATCTAATATAGACCCAAATACTTTTAGCCAGAAGTTAGGCACTGTATCTGGGCCTGGGGTTTTCCATTTAGGATCTCTTCTTAATTTTATTTCCATTTCTCTGGCTATTTTATCCCTTTTCATATCTTGTACATTTGAACTTCTTACTGTTTCTTCTTCTATCCATTCAGCATCTTTGTTATGTTCCACGGGGTCGTCATAGATATTTCTCCAAAATGTGTCTATTTCTTCTTTTTTAATGGTGTTTCTATTCCTTTGCTTTGTTCCCCCCCCCCCCAATTTTCTATAAAACTTTTTTGGGTCATGCTGATATGTTTAGTTTATTATTTGGAATAGTGTACAACAGACCCTGGTCTGTTCTGATACTGCATGTTGCTTTTATCACATCTGTCTTTCTAAATATTTTTGTTGATCTGTTCCCTCTTCTACTCTCTTCTAACAGTGACACTTCTTGTCTTAGTTGCTTTATATTTTTCTCTACTTGGTGCTTCTATGATGGTATATGTGTAAAATACTTAAATCTATGAACCAAGCACAAACAAAATGCCAAAGTGGTCAGGTCTGTCTACTCAACCAAAAACTTTAATCCAGTTAAAATCCATAAGCACTTTCATTCTATTCAAGGTAGAACTTCATCAGATAAAATTTCCACAGTAAAAAGTCATTTCAATAATTACTAACACTGTCACATGATAAAATTTAATTTAACTTTTAAAGGCATAACCTCTTTTAAGAAAACTTGTAAATAAAACCATTAAAGTAAACATGAAAGTTGTTTTAAGAATTTACGTGGATGTTATTGGTTTGGTGTTTTAAAGAAGCCAAGGCTGTGGAGGGTCTTTCCACTTTTCAACCACTATTCTCCAATAGCAGTTCAATGGGCTTACAAAGGACAGTGGGGAACTTGACTCTTCTCATCCAGCAGTTGTCCCAGAGACTGGATGAGATTGTCCCAATGTAAACATTGAACCAGGGGAATGGATGTAATGGAAATGGTAACCCCCAATCTATTGATACAATGAATAATGTAAGTAGTTCATTTGTGCAACCCAGTACCTCCACCAATAATACTTTTAACCTGGTGAAGTGTTGCGTCTGGGTCAGCGATGTGCCATTGTTAAATGAATGGATACAAAACAGTTGCAGTTTTAGTAATGGACTGCAACATGGGGTGAATAACATTTCTGGTAAACTTGATGAGTTTGACTATAAGCTGCTGGAACTTAAGAAACTGCAACTGGAAACACTTATTTCTTAGAATCCATTCAAGTTAAGCACATTCCAAAAGGACTGAGAATATGTCAATTTCCAACGAGTATGGAGAAAGACTCATCTTTGCATTGTGAACTACTTTCCCTGTTTGATCATCAAGGTTGTGAATATATGGAGGTGGTCATGAGGCACAATGCAAAACTAATTGAGGAACTAACCACTGAAGTGAGCAGGCTCAATATTTATTTATTTAAATTTGTTGACCGAGAGTGTAGGATCTACATTATAAAGATTTTGAAACAGAGCATTCTCACATTCTTTTCAAGTATTGACCAGCAATTGCAGTATTTAAAAACAACAAAGATGAAGAAACTGGAATGTCATCATGTGGAGTACCTGGAAGAAGTGGCTTACTCTAAGCTGCCCAAGTCTCAGGCTTGAGGCAGAAGAAGATTTGGTCAGCCGAAAGCTAATACAGTTCTTGCAGTGGGTGTAACAATAATGGCCAGAGCTCTTCTAGTAACCAGGACTCTTCTAGTAACCAAATAGGGTATGGACTGGACCCTTTGGATTTCCCCCATTGAGGAGATCAGAGCAGATAAAGGACAGGAAGGGGAGGGACCAATGGTGACCACCAGACCCCACAGAGGAACCAATCAAACTCTTATGGCTCAAACTGGCCTCCCCATTACATCCAGTCAGGATGGAGCTACCAGGGATGGAGGAGGTAGATACTATACTTTTTGAAGCTACAGCTGGTCCAGTATATAATGATGTAAATGATAAATGTAGGATGATCACAAATACTGAAGCGGACTTTAAAGTTTATAACTTTACTGCAACAGATATTGACATTGCTTATAATAACTTGTTCTCCAGGGGAATATCTTTTGTTCCAACTAGAAAGGCAAAGATTCTGGAATTGTTAATTGACTTTAAACTTTACCTTAGAAAGCTTAACTTCAGTTTGTTTAATGACTCCATTAATTATTCAAACCCACTATGAATAACTAGCACATTCAACCCATTCCTACCCCTGGTTTTGGGTATGTTTGAGAGAATCTGTGAACTTGACTTCAGAAGTTTTCTGGGTAGAAAAATTAATCCAAGGAAGCATAATATGCTGGGGGAAGAGACAGAACTGTTAGATTTTTTAAAAACACAAAAAATAAGAGACAGAACTGTTAGATCTTTTTTAAAAAAACTTACAAAATAAGGATTATGAAACTGAATGATGGGGTGAGGAAGTAATTATGGTGAACCTAAAGTATAGTTTTAACATGAGGGAGATCCTTAAGGGAAGTGCATATGATCTAGCAAGATATCAACTGAACACTGCTTATTATAACATTTAGTTTGCAACTCAAGGACATGTTTGCTGCTGGATATATCTCTTTAGACAAATGCCATCCCTGGTTATGCACACTATTTTTGGAATACCAAAGTTACACAGAAGCATACAAAACACACCCATGTGCCCAATAGTTCATGGGAGGAAGTCTATTACTAGTTCATATGCTATATTTTTGGACATTAATTTGAAATACCTCTTGACAAATGAAGGCCATCTATGTAGGGACTCATGCATTTCCTAGACAAAGTTAATGAACTGGAGTTTAACCCCAATGATATGTTTATTACAGTTGATGTGAGGGATCTCTATACTGTTATTCCCCCCCAACAGAGAGTCTTGTAGTTTGTGGAGTACCTTTTGAGAAAAGGTGCGGGGTAGGAATGGGTAAACATTTATGAAGCGTTACTGGAAATTATTCTGAGAAACAATTGCATATTGTTTGAAGGTGACAGCTACCTTCAAAAGGAGGAGGTGAGAATGGGATTCCCTTGCAGTTCACTATTTCCCAATATAGTCATGTTAGAATGAGAGTATTTATACAAGCATAATAGTGAATATGCTAAATTGTTTGGACTATACCTCTGCTACCTGGATGACATATTTATAGTATGGTGGTGGAAAAGGGAGGAAATACCTCCATTTATTGAATATATTAATGCCAGTACTGAGTTCCTGGCATGTGCACATGCAACTGGGGACTTAAATATTTCATATTTGGATGTACTGCTTAGCAAGGACCTTATTAACAAAAAATACACTTCCTGCATTTATAGGAAACCCACTTATTCTTAACAGCTTTCTCCACTTTATTAACTCTCACCCTTTTTCTCAAACAAAAGCAGTAGTAAAAGGTCAGTTGTTGAGAGCAGCATGAATGACAACTCTTGAGTGTCACTTTGAAGATGAATGTTTTAATTTGAAGGGTATGTTCCTTAGGAAGGGCTACCTGGAGACTTTGATGGATGAATTGATTTTGGAAGTTAGGGATAAAAGAAACAGTGGGCATTTTTTACCATTACTGGGTAACAGTAAGCAAGGAACTGGAAACGCAACAAAGTATGTGACCGAGGAAAAGAAAGAAAGATGACCAGCCAGGTTATAGAAACCTCTTCATGTCCACATCCAGTTTGGAAAATAGGATGACTAGAAGGATAGTGAGAAACAGTTGGGACATCCTGCAGGAAGACAGAGGTATTTGGGAAAAAATCAGGGAGGAGCCAGTATTCGTGCATAGGAGAGGTAGTCATTTTAAGAACATTTTTGAAACTGGATTTGAAGTAAATGGAAAAAATACTTTTATGAACAGGTGTGGGAGGTGAAAATATTGTAACTCAAACAGGTCAACAGTTTGAAATTTGTTAGCAAACATTTCACTTATGAAATAAATATGATTGCAATGGTGCTGGATGTGTTTATGCAGTTTTATGCCAGAATAAGGAAGCTTTTGGAGGTTATGTGAACATATATATGAGCAAATATGTGATACTAGACAGAAAAAGACCACTAATGCCCCTTTTAAAATATTAAGGAATTCTCAGGTCACACATTTAAATTTATAGTCAACAGATAGAGCAAAAGGCTAGAGGAGGGCCATGGTCACTGTAACTGAAAAAAGAGAACTGTTCTGGAAGCTTTATTGGAATTTATATAATTGGCCAGGGCTGAATGAGCATGTTTCTATTGTTCTTGTATTAAAACTAAAAGCATTAGAAAGATGATTTTATATCTTTATTTTGATTACTTCTTTTTATTATATTTTATAAGAATGGGTTTTCATGTTGATTTTAATGGTTTTATTTACTAGTTTTCTTGAAAGAGGTTGTGTCCTTAAATATTAAATTAAATTTCATCATGTGGCAGTGTTAAATAATTATTTACATGACTTTTCACTATGGAAATGTTATCTGGCAAGTTCTATGTTGAATAGAATGAAAGTGTTTATAGATTTTAACTGGATTAAAGATTTTGGTTGAGTGGACAGAACTGGCCAGTTTGGCTTTCTGGTTGTGTTTGTTTCATGCTTCTCTGATGGTATTTGATTTCTTTCCTTCCTTTCACTTACTGCCCTGTATTTTTGTGTTAAGACTTTATCTGTTATTAATTTAGTTGCACAGTAATATATGTTATTTACTTCTGTTATATCACACAAACTTCTATGAGCCGTCCTGATTAGTGTGTTCATTTGTTTTATCAAACTTCTAACATTTTAGGCATTATTAACTTTCTGTTACAGAGCATCTTCCTGTGCCATCTACTGCTCTTTCATATGGGAACTCACTGGCCTGTCACTCCACAACATTGACCGCATCAGAGTTTCTACAGTTTCCTGTTCCTTCCCTTGCTGGGCAACTCCAACTGAATGTTTATGCTGGTTTTCTACTAAAGCTCCAAAGTATCTTCATATCTCACCTGATCAGATGTTTCCCACTCAACTGGTTTCTTCTTGATTTGAGGATTCATTATTCTATCCTGTTGTGATGCTATCAGAGTTAGGTTTCAACACTAAATCTTTCACCTCACAGGCAATGCATAACCTCAGTTTCTATTTCTTTAACTTCTCCATTATTGATTCTATTCTCCTTTCAGTCTTTGTTTTCTTATTCTTTTGTATTGTAATCCTTTCCATATCTGGATGCTTTTGCCTGTATTTCTCTTTAAATATCTTTTGTACTGCTATTTTTGTAATGATTAGTTTTGCTTTCTCCTTTGCATAAACATTGCACCATATTAAATCTCTTTTTCTTTTCCATGTCCATAGTTCTTCAGATGTCTTGTGCTACAACCGTTTTTCTTTTTTTGGGGGACTCATTGTTCCATCATCTGTGATATAACCTGAGTTAGACTTTATACACTAAATCCTTCACTTCACAGGTATTCTATAACTTCACCTTCTATTTTTGTTAACTTCTGCTTTACTAATCTTCTGTTCTACATTCATCCTTTATGATCTTATTTTTTGCTTTGTAAAATTATCTATGCCTGGGTGCCTTTGCTTGGATTTCTCTTTGAATATCTTTGAGGCCGCTTTTTTTATATTGATTAATTTGGCTTTCTCCTCTGCATAAATATTGCACCGTAGCAGATCTCTTTTTCTTGCCCATGTCCATATTTCTTTTTTATACCTTCAAAAAATCTCTATATTTTGTTCTTTGTATTTTTGCACTTCCTAAGTCACTTCTTTTTTCAAATGGCTTAAGGTTTTTGATCTGTACTGTAAAATGTTTTTCATGAATCTGAAATTTGCATTTGAAGCTTTTACACTTTTTTTTCTTGTACAAGTATTTTTCTTTCCTCTAATTTCTCTCTTAATCTTTTTGCATATCTTCTGTCTGGAAATTTTGGGTTTCTTGCATAATAGTAGCAATCCATAATTTCACTTTTACCTCAATAGACTACACTATCATCTTTATGGCTCTTTTTTTGGCCAATCATATTTTGTGATTTTTGTGACCTACTACTTCCTTCTACAACAAGGGAAAAGAGGGATGTTCAAGTATATTGATTTTGATGAGAAATAAAAGAATAAAATATTATATGTTACCGTGCAAATACCAGGTAGGATGGTGATAAGAATATAAGAAAAAGACAAAGATTGTAAGATTATTTGCAATTTGTGCACATACAAATACGATGGACAGTAAAGCATGTTTGAGGTCTTAAATATGTTTTAGTTAATATGTTTATTATTATGATATGAGACTTTAACTGTAATTTAAGGAAGGAGAAGAGCTAAGTAGTGCAAGATGTAAAAATATTGAAAGTTAGAAAATGTGGAGGATACAGGTAGAAAAAAGATAGTGGACTTACAATGAAATATTTAAAAGAGAGATAAGTTATGTAATATGCTCTAATGGAGTTGAAGAAATAGAAGGAGGTGTGGACATAGCTGTGTTTTCTGATTGTGTGGGCTGTGTGGGCAAGAATAGGTTAGAATAAAGAGATAAAAGAAAGATCATGAATAAAAAATTAACTAATGAAGATAGTAAGATGGAAGAAATAAATCTGTGGAAGAAATTATTGGAAAATATATAAAAATGAAAGGGTTTTATGAAAGTTTGTATGTATGGTATGTAGTTTTTAAAAGAAAAGTATTAGTGTTTTATTGGTAGAAAAATAGAATAAAAAATAAAAAAAATGAATTTAAGGAAATAATGGAGGAGCTTCAAGTATAAATTGAGAAAAAAAGGAAATAAAATAAGAGAGAGAGAAAGTTGTATGACAAAAGCAGAGGGAAAGTTAACATCTATTATTTAGGTAAATATGTTTCTTAAAAGGTAGGAAAAGGAGGTATCACCCCTTTTAGGAAAACAAGTAAGAATAAAAGAAGGAAGAATGGATGAAATACATGATGAAGGTTGTGTATAAGATATAAACAAAAATAAATAATATTAAGTAGTTGAAAGATTTGTAGATAAAATATATGAGATAAGGACATTAAGAAAAGGCAATGGTGTTAAAATGTCTGGAAGTACTAAGGCAGAAGTGGAAAAGAAGATTATTATGGGATAAATGCAGGAAGTAAAAAGCAAACTGAGAAAACAGTACACACAAAGATTAGATGTAATACATTGAGTTTTACAAGTGAATGGAGACAGAAGAAAAAGTATTTTCTGTAAAGTATTAAATGAATGGTTAGATAAAGGGATAGTGCAAGCAGAAGTATGTAGTGGGGAGATAAAATTCACATGAAAAAAGATGAATGAAATATAATAAATTGAAGATTTATAACCTTAGAGATTTTTAATTGTAAAATATTTAGGAGAATTATAGAAAAAAGGATGCAAAGAGGGTTGAGTGAATTGATATTAAATAGTGTGGTTGGTGCATAAAGAAGAGAAGTAAATGAAATATTAATACTAGTAAAGGAAATAATATGATTTTTATAAACAATGTATGATTGATTAGATGTGATGTCAAGAAGGCATTTGATATGCAATGAGGTGATGCGGGAATGGAATAAATAAATATAGTGAAAAGTATAAATATCTGTTATGAAAATTCATGGATGAAAGTAATGGTAAATGGGTGGATAGGGAAACTTAAAAGAGTGAGAAGGGGTGTTAAGAAAGAATGTCTGCAAAGTATATGTATTTTTGTTATTGCAATGAATGCAATTATTCAAACTTTTATGTCAGAAATAGATGAAGTATGTTGGAAGATGAGAAAGGAAACTGAGATATCAGTATGTCTAGCTTATCCAGATGAAACATTTATAGAAAGAAGCAGAGACTGGATGAATGAAAGTGATATAAGAATTTAAAAGTAATTTAAACCGGTGAGTAAGGAGTTTAATAAAATGTAGAAGGAGAATGGAATTTATTGAAATAGGAAGGAAATTAGTATGGTAGGGGTTTAGTCTAGGCATTATGAAAACATACTGAATCAGTGGGAATTGAAACTGGAAGAAATAAAAAAGACCAGGCATGGTGGAAAATTTAATTTATCATACAATAAAAAAAATATGTATATATATGTATATGTATATGTATATATATATATATATATATATATATATATATATATATATACATTTCAGGTACACTTGCTTATGCTGAGTGAGTTTATATGTTTTCACAAAAAAAGGCAATATGAATTTCTATTTTTTATATATATATATAGTAGAAAAGAAAAAAAAAAGGATTAGGTCTGAAAAATCATATTTTTCGTGTCACTGCACCAGCTTTGGGTTACCAACAATGTGAAAAGAGGGGAGAATGAAATAGTGGTGAAATTATTACACGAAAGATATGAAGATATATGGAAACAAAAAGAAAAAGAATGGATAAATAGAGATTATGGAAAGAAATGGATATGAAAATAAGGTAAAGTAATGGAAATTAAAACTTGGTAAATGCAGACAGAAAGGGAATGAGTGGTATGAAAAAATGACACATTATTTTTCTTGTAGAGCCTTATATAGAGTAATTTATCAGATGAGGATAGAAATGCAACAAAGCAAAGAAGGAAAATGTTTGAAGCTGGGTACTTTTGTTGAGAATTTTGTTTAACAGGTTACCTGTTGAGGGGAACACAACATGTAAAATAATAGAAGAAACAGTGTTATGATTGCCATGCAAAGGAAACTGCAAAAGATTGTTTTACAGAATGTAAAATAAATAAGTTTATTTTCAGAAAAAAGTTTAAAATATGTATAATTGGGAAGTTTTCAATGAAATGAATATGGTAGTGATATTGTATGCTAAATATGAAAAGGAAGAAAGGAGAAAATTGCTAAATGAGAAAAAATATTTGTTAGCTTCCATGTATTTTGGAAAAAAAAAGTGCAAGGTACAAATGACAAAGATGTAGTAGCAGAAATAAGAAAATGGCTGTGGAAAAAGAATTGGGGAGTGTAGATGAAAGAAGTATATATTACAATTATGTTGTATTACTGATTATGAAAGTGCAAAAAAATAAATGGGGCAAATAGGATGGATATGGTGGCTGCAAAAATATTTAAAGTAAAACATTTATGTATATACATGTATGTAGGTATGTATATATGTGTGTGTGTGCATGTGTATATATATATATATATATATATATATATATATATATATATATAGATATATATATAGATACACACACATTATATATATATATCTCCTCTAGTCAGATCATTGAAAGTATGGTTCATCGAACCATACTTTCGTGGACCCACTTTAGCGAAAGTGCATTTTATCCAAAATGCACTTTTGCTAAAGAAAAAAAAAAAAAAATTAACACATGCTGTTTGCATGTAACATTAGTTGTACATCAACATGTACTGTTGATGTACAATAAAGCCAACTATTGCCGAGATTGTGCTACAGTGGGGATGAGGGAATATGCCCTATTCCCCACTGTAGTGTGATCTCAGAGTGTGAATATTAACGTAGGGGGTATGGGGGCAAGTCCCCCCCCACATGGGGGTGCAGGGGGGCTTGCCCCCTGATAATAGTGTTTAGTGTGTTTTTTATTTACTTTTTTATTTTTCCATGAAAGTGCATTTTCTATATTATGCACTTTCGCGGAAGTAAGTTATCGGAAGTATGGTTTGATGAACCGTATTTTTAATAAAACAATGTAGACATATATATATATATATATATATATATATATATATATATATATATATATATATATATACATATACAATATCTGTGTGCTTTGGAATCTCTTATTATTGCCAGATCAGGTAGATGGGACCATAGTTAAAATTCTCATCTGAAAGACAGCACATCCAGGGTTATAACACTCCCCTTTCTGCTGAGCCATCTCACTAGGTTGTACTTACAAAAATAACAGGTGATACAAGATGAAAGGTAAATATTGTTTAGGGAAGGTTTATAAATGAGAGATTTTTTATATGAATTATTTAGAGTAGTGGGTTAATTATAACAAAATAAAACAATTTAATGTAGAATATTTGTGAAATAATAGTAAAAAAAAAAAAGCTTAAGATGAAGAATGCCAGAAATTCAAGGAGGTTACTTGAGGTAATAATGAAATTGCAGTGATAGCAAAAATCAATATTTATGTTGAATTAAGCACATATAAAAGACAGGTTATTAAAGCAAAATATGTTATTAAAGATAAAAGAAAAGAGATTAATAATTTTCTAAGCAAATAAGTATAATAAAAAGTATACTATTTTGGTGGGTCTATATTACATGCTCGACCGCTTAAATGTTCAAATCTCTAAAGGTCGACCTTTAAAGATCAAACATTTAAGTGATCGAAATTTTACAAAAATTAAAAAAAAATACACAACACAAAAAAAAACTAAAGGGTTTAAGCAGGGGGAAAGGCCCCCCTGCACCCCACATGTGAGGGGCTGCACCCCTACCCCCCTACTTTAATATACCAACTCCAAGATCGGGCTAAAGTGTAGGGAATGGGAAATTTCCCATTTCCACACTGTAGTTCACTGAAGTGCGATCTCGGAGTTGGTATATTTAAGTAGTGGGGGTGTTGGGGCTGCAGGGGGGCTTGCCCCTCTACCTAAACCCTTTCTATATATATATATATATATATATATATATATATATATATATATATATATATATTTTATATACTATTTTACTTTTCAAACGTTTAAGTATTCGATCTGTAAAGGTCGACCTTTTCAGATTCGAACATTTAAGCATTCATTGTAGTAATATAGACCTTATTTTGGTACAGAATGAGAAAGGTATAATAGTTAAGCAAGGGAAAATAATTAAAGATTTATTTTTAATTAAGCTAACTATACACACAAAGAAATTATAAAATATGTAAAATGTGAGATTAGAACATTTCTTAAAAAACAGTAGATTTATTAAGCAGAGAGTTTACTATAGAGGAGGACCAAAAAAGATTAACGAGAAGATGGCTTGTGTCTGCACCAGGGGAGATGGTACTGATTACACATTTTTAAAAAAAAATAAGCAAGGAAGAAGAGAAATGTTTTCATACAGTGATGTGCAAGTGGATGACTCAAGACAAAAATCAAGGAAAATGAGTATGTTATTAACATCATTTGAAAGATGGGTGATAAGAAATTAAGTAATTGGAGACCCGTATCAATATGTTGTATGAACTATAAAACTCATGATGATGTTTCAAATAAGGATTAGCAATGTCATAAATATGTAATTGGTGATTGTGTATATGGGATGCCCCTGAGCAAATCACTTAACCGGATAGTGATTTGGGGCAACCGGGAATTTGGGCTAGGGTCCTCAATGGTCCCTTGGACTGCAAGCCTAGTAACTACTTATGACAGTAGAGCTATATTGGTTATAGTTAAGGAAATAAAAGACAAATTGCAAATTGATTTCATATGACATTAAAAGGGCATATTATAATATCTCTCTCTCTCTCTCTATATATATATATATATATATATATATATATATAGGCAGCCACAGTGGTGCAGCGGTTAGCGTTGCTGCCTCACAGCAAGATGTTCTCCAGTTCAATCCTCATCTGGGGTGCCTTCTGTGCGGAGTCTGCATGTCCTCCCTGTGGTTGCGTGGGTTTCCTCCCACATCCCAAAGACATGCTGTAGGTGGATTGGATACTCGAAATTGACCCTAGGCATGAGTGCGTGCATGTGTGTGCCTTCTGTGGAAGGTTGGGTGCTGGGCTGGCAACTCGACACTGTAAAACTCCACTGCCAATCATGAGAGGACAGGTTATCCGCTGTGGCGACCCCTAACCGGGAAAAGGCCGAAAGAAGAAAGATTTTATATATATATATATATATATATATATACATATATATATATATATATATATATATATATATATATATATATCACAATAACCCTGGCGAAAAGGATTTAAGAACACAAGATAGAAAAAAAGATAAAAAATAATGCATTAGCCAAACATAGTGTGGTTTGCAAAGATTTCAGGAAATTTAAATGTATTACACTTGAGCAGGTTAATTCTTTTACAGCTGATGTCAATAATTTATTAGACGTAAGGGAATTGAAATGGCAACTTTTATTGGCTGCATATATATTTCCAGGTATTAATGAAAATCTTAACATTAAATGTGTCTTAGCATGGTTTCTGTAAATAGGAAGTGATGTCAGAATGAATTCATTACTTAATTGTGCAATTAAATGTGTAATTGATGTATGTATTTAAGTGTGTTTCAGATAGAAGGTATTCTTTTGTGATTAAAGAAGGAAAGAGCTAAAACCTTGGTGGACTGTCAAGGCTTCTTGAATTGTTAAGAGGTTTTGTTGTTTTATTGTTTTATCAAGTCCTCAGTGAGGTGGTTAATTTTTATTGAGTTATAGAATGCTTTTAGGCTGTATTGCATTCCAAATAAAATGATTAATGTTTTAAGTTATTTATGAAAGTGCATCTACAGCGATATTAGTAAATGGTCAGTTAAGCAGCTAATCCTTCAGGAAAACATTTACCCATACTGTATATTTATGTTGAATTAAGCAAATAAAAGAAATAAGTTAAATGAGGTACATCAAGGATGCCAACTAGTGTGACACTTTTTAATTTGTTAACCAATACTGTTAAGGAAACCCAACAAAGATATAATCATGAAATGAATTTGATTTACAGATACTTAGTCAAATTGAGTATGATGATAAGTTATGCAAATGATGCTGTTATAATAGTTAAAAGCAAGGTATAGGTAAATGTAGTCATGAAGGATTAATGTTTTCTTCTTTGAATGGTTATATTAAATTTAAGTAGAGAAAAAAGTAAAGAATTTGGAGAGAAAAGAATATAGGTGGTTTTCATGATATTGAAGTGTTGGGCATTAAATTCAGAGATAGGCAGATTATACTAAAATGATAGCGTGATTAAATACAATAAGTAAAGAATTTAATTGTTGCATGTTAATCATATTATTGGTCTTCTTTAGGAAAAAAAAAACATTACTTAATACAGTCAGTAAATTTGAGCAAGAAAGACATTTTACATAGAGTATATGTTTCCAGAAAGGCTTCAAAAAGTTATATTAACAGCTCTTTTTTTGTGGAGTTTGGGTTTCTAGATGTAGTCCAATAAAAACATGAATGGTATTTAATACAAAGATAGAGGTGGTTGGGTTTAATACATCTAGCATTATTTTCCTGGGCAGGCTCACTACATTTATTTAGATATTGCATGTTAAACCAAATAAATTAAAAAGATACTCTGACTAGAACATTAAGTGTAAATATATGAAAAGAATTTCATCTCAATGCACACCACAAAGGGTAAGATAGATGAAAGAAAACTGAAGAAGAAACTTGTGAATATATGCATAAAGTAAAATAATGAAAAAGTAATGGAATAAATCTGATTAAAATAGGAACTACTGGTATGAAAACATTATGGATAATTCTTACAGAAGTGACTTATGGCAGAGAATAGAAGGTGAAATTAAATATGCTATTATCATTTAGACAAAAAAAAAAAAGAATTTTGACACATTAGGGAATGTGATTTTTTTTTATAGAGATTGATAGTAAATAAATTTGCAGTAAAGGTAGCCATGAAGTTTAAGCAGTTACCTGAAAGGTTGTTATATGTGTAACAAGGAAGGAAAAGTTGAGCATGTTTTTAGATTGTGAATGAATAAAAAATGGACAGGAATGAGGGATAAAAGGACTATTACAAATAATGAATATGCAAATGATTTTTTTAATAGTTTAAAAGATAAGTTGGATAAAACAGATACATTTTTTTTTGCTTATATTTGGCAAATTTGGTTGACTACATGCAGAGACGTTTTGTATAATAAACACTGGGATGTGTATAAAGTAAGAAGAAAGGCAGAAAAGTAGTTATGGATGAAAGGACAAGAAGCATAAGGAATATACGATATTATGACATTTTGATTGATAATTTATATGTTTATAAAAAAACATCCATCCATCAAGAACCCCTTTTTTCTCATTTTTGCACAGGGAGTCAGGGTTTCACTTTAACAGTGCAATCATCAAGCGCCAATGTTTAGAATTCCGGTTGGCTAGCTCTGCCCTGATTATTTTCTCTCAATCTTTCTATCTCTCTCTCTCTCTAAATATATATATATATATATATATATATATATATATGTATATATATATATATATATATATATATATATATATATATATATATACATACAGATATAGATAGAAATACATAGATATACATATAGATGTAGCTCTCTTTCTCTCTCTCTTTATATATATATATATATATATATATATATATATATATATATAAATATATACATAGATATACATATGGATGTCTCTCTCTTTATATATACATATGTATATATATATGTATATATATATATATATATATATATATATATATATATATATATATATATATATGTATCTCTCTCTCTCTTTATATATATATATATATATATATATATATATATATATATATATATATATATATATATTTTATTTAACAATTGTTGACCGGGAAAGTCCGACTAGGTTCCACAGATCCTGTTTTCAGCGGAGGCCCGGGGAGAAATGCTCCAGAAAAAATGGAGTGTAAATATATGAAAAGAATTTCATCTCAATGCACACCACAAAGGGTAAGATAGATGAAGGAAAACTGAAGAAGAAACTTGTGAATATATGCATAAAGTAAAATAATGAAAAAGTAATGGAATAAATCTGATATATATAATATATAGTTTCACATACGCCTTGACAACCAATCATTGTATAACTGTATATATATATATATATATATATATATATATATATATATATATATATCTACTAGATGTTAGTTGGGATATTTATCTTCTTTATGGGTATCAGCTTGGTTTAAGGAACCTGTGTTTCTGAAGTATAGCCAAACTCTCTGATATATATAATATATAAATCTGATATATATATATATATATATATTTATATAGTTCCAGTTGTTTAATTGATGACTGATTTGGTTGACAAATAGAACTGCAATTTTTTGGTTGAATTTCCAGTTTATTGAAAGGATGTTTTGTCAGGTGTGTTTCATTGAAAGAAGTATATACAATGTGTAGGAGATGTGTCTGTGTTTGCAAATGTGTGTAGGTTATGGATAGAGTAAAGGTTAGGCAAGTGGGTAGATTAAGTGTGTGTGTGTGTGTGTGTGTGTGTGTGTGTGTGTGTGTGTGTGTGTGTGTGTGTGTGTGTGTGTGTGTGCGCTTGTGATTGTGAATGTTTAGGCTTAGGATTATGTTGGGGGGTAGATCTGGGGGGGGATCCTAGCTGATGTTCTTCGTGTTTCGCTGTTGCAGTCATTACATTTGGATTATCTGCTTGCAGGTTGCCCTCACCCTGAGGGCTATCTGCCAGCAGATACCCCAAATGTAATGACTGCAACAGTGAATGCACTTGAACATCTACATTTATGGTAAATGTACACAACTGTACTTTTTGTGTAGTGATAGCATTGGGAAGGTGTCTTTTTTTTATTTAAGATGGTCCATCTTAGTAACACATGCTAACCCTAAATTTAACTCTGTCCCTAACCCTAACCCACATTTTAAATTACAAAAAACCCTTCCTATGCCACTACCACTATTCAGACAAATTTGAGCTGAATATGTTCGTGTTTTGAACAGTGCATCAGGAAAGGAAATTTGCTTCCTTTTTCAATGTACTATGTGTTAATGTGTTGTATTAGTGATATAATTATTGGCTGATATCTTTTGGTTGCTGCTTTACTTTTTGACCAAGTTACTTGACAACCAATCATTGTATAACTGTATATATATATATATATATATATATATATAATATATATATACTAGATGTTAGTTGGGATATTTACCATCTTTATGGGTATCAGTTGGTTTAAGGAACCTGTGTTTCTGAAGTATAGCCAAACTCTCCACTCATGCTGTGGTGATGAGGTCATTAAAAGGCCGAAACATGCAAGTTCACAGCTAGTGGGTTTGGCTTGATTGGACTGAATTGCAGCCATAAAGACTTAAAAAAAAAAAGTCATGAGCATTCAGAAACCATGTAACTGAAACACTTGATGTCCTGAAGGGGTCATTTGCATATATCCCATGGGTCTTCATTACAGGAGGTTTAAGGTATGTATAGATAGATAGATAGATAGATAGATAGATAGATAGATAGATAGACAGATAGATAGATAGATAGATAGATTATGAGAAGTATGTTTGACTCAGGTTTGTCATTTTCCAATGAAAACATGCATTTCAGAGGAAATTACTCTTGACTAGACATTTTTTCAGGCTTGCAAATATACTAGAAAACATGCAAGCTTTTCCCATAGCAGTGAAATCAAATTATCGTCTAACCAACATCTCCATGCACTTTAAAAAAATTATGCATTTAGGATAATTTTAAATCAACTGGACATAAGCTGATTTAAGTATACTTTCTGCACTTATTTAAGATTTGAGTGAGTAAATATTGTGTGTCTTGGTTACATTTCTAAGATTTGTGCAGAAGAGAGCTAAGAATTTTAAAGATTTTTTTCAAACTAAGTTAAATAAATGTAAGATAATGGAAGAAAGAAAAGGCATGTTTAAATGTTTCAATTGTAATTATTGTCAATTTTTATACACAGAAAGTAATGAAATATTATTAGGAAAAACTATAGTTAAGGTGTCTCTGAATTTCTGCAGTAGTTCCCTAACCCCCCTCCCTGTTTCTTGTTGTGGTGTTAATCTTGGGTGGCTTTGGAATTGCCCGCCCCTGCTGTAAATCTCTTTTTGCACACTCCTCCTGGACCCATCTCATTCGCTCACTCAACTGTGTACAGTAAGATCATATTTTGATTTTGGATACTCTTACCAGTCCCATCTCCTCTGCAGTGTACAGAGAGAGCACTTGGGAAGGGCATTCCCCTATAGTATCTTAATCTGCTCTGTTTCCTCCATCTCACAAAAAAAAAAAAAAAAAATTTTGCACTTCATCTGCCTTACTGTATTTGTGTTTCTTCCTACTTTATTACCTTATTTTGCTTTTGCCTCTTTTAACATTTTAAAGTGGAACCTGTGTGTTGAGAAACAGCCTTACAAGACTATCTGCAAATATATAGAGCTGAGTATATTTTTCTGTATTATTCTGTATAATAGAGCTAAATTGTTGCTTAGATATCTGTTGTCTTACTGTTCTGCAAATATACAGAGATCAGTATATATATTTTTTTGGTTTTATAATTTGCACTCTGATTCCTCACATCTCTGTTGAAACTAGTTTCCCCACCCACCCCCTCCCTGTTCTTGGTTGTAGTTTAAATTTGGTGGCTTTTGCAGTGCCCGCCCTACTGTAGATTTGATCTAGGACACTCCCCCAGTCCCATCTCTTTACCGCATTCTACCTAATAAACCCTTTCTGCACTTGCTTTTAGTCCTTTTTAATTTAATTACATTTTTTCAAACTGTGTGTGGACTAATATTGCTACATACTCAAGTGTGCCAGCTTACAATGCATGCAAATTGCTTTTACTACTGTTTTTGCTACTTTTCTGAAAAAAAAATGTATCTGCTTTTACTGTATTTGTGTTTCTTCCTGCTTTATTTTGCTTTTGCGTCATCTTAAAAGTACTCAATTGTATTTATTACTGCTTGGTGTATCTCATTCTAAGCCTTTTAGTTTAAGCACTTGGGCTTCAGACCAGTTGTTTTACATTAAGAAGGTTTGTGGTCCGCACTGTGGTGGCAGAACAGGTAGCTTACATCCTTCTAAGTTGGGAACTGCTGATTGAGGGCTCAGTGTCTGTTATTCTAAAAGTGTATTCATTCTGGTTTAAGCACTTGGGCTTCAGGCCAGTTATTTTACATTAGAAGGGTTCGTGGTCTACACTCTTGTGGGAGGAGAGGCTGGACTCTGCCCTTCTGAGCTGGGAATTTCTGGTTAAAGGCTTATAGTGCCTGCATATTTGAACTGCTTCTTACTGAAATTGGTACACCTTGTTTGCTGTAGCATAGACTAGATCCAGGCCTGCTGAATCTAGCTTTGTTTGTATAACTTGAGCAATAATCCAGGCATTATTTAAAGTATTCAATTGTATTTATTACTGCTTGGTAGTAACTTGATTAAAGTGTAGCTATCATTCTAAGTCTTTTGGATTAAGCACTTGGGCTTCAGATCAGTTGTTTTACATTAGGAAGGTTTGTGGCCTGCACTGTGGTGGCAGGACAGGTAGCTTACATCCTTCTAAGTTGGGAACTGCTGATTGAGGGCTCAGTGTCTGCTATTCTAAAAGTATATTAGTTCTGGTTTAAGCACTTGGGCTTCAGGCCAGTTATTTTACATTAAGAAGGTTCGTGGTCTGCACTCTTGTGGGAGGAGAGGCTGGACTCTGCCCTTCTGAGCTGGGAATTTCTGGTTAAAGGCTTATGGTGCCTGCATATTTGAACTGTTTCTTAGTGAAATTGGTACACCTTGTTTGCTGTAGCATAGACTAGATCCAGGCCTGCTGAATCTAGCTTTGTTTGTATGCTTGTTGTTTGTTTGCTTGTTATTTCCCTGAAATGCTAATTCCACCTAAAACGCAGCTTTTCAGCGCTTCTGTGGATCCCTAGTGATATCTACATTGCTTACTGTACTTATTTCCTTGTTTCACTTGAAAGAAAGTTACTGTTTGTCATTTTTGCATTTAAGTTACCTGGCACTTGCCCACTAAAGCAATTATATAAGTCAGCACTATAAAATTAAAAGCACTACACCCTCACAAACTCCCCTTGAGTACCTTGTTCCCCATTAGCCCTTTTTTTTCAAATATAAAGGAATTCCCAATACTATTTTAGCATGTCCAAAGGTCAGTTGTCAATCTCCTCTCTGGTCCAGCTGGTGAATCTGGGAATCTTGAGGCAATGTTACAACTGCCTCATGTACACCGACAACCCTCTCCTCCTCCCATCAAATTCCAACACATGTGAGAGATGCAACCATATAGCCATACTGGAGGCTAAGCTCTCTCAACTCAGTACTGGCATAACCAGTCAGGAGGAGAAGGAAACCACACTCACTACAATTCCAGTCTCACATAGACCTACCACGACAGCAAACCAAACACATAAACACACAAAAACATACTTGGAGGCTCTAAATAAAAATCTGCCTAAGCAGCAGAGACCTTCAAAGCAGACACCCAAGCAACCGCTACCCCAAAACAAAACACGTACAACACATAGCTCACAAAGCCAGTGTGCCGAACAGTCACAGCCCTTAAGGCTAAACAACACACCTGATACACTTGTAATAGGTGACTCTATCGTCAGGCACACTGACGTCCCGCTCACCAGGCTGAACAAGGAGAAGGTCACGGTGAGCTGCCTGTTGGGCGCTAGGATCTGCCACATAACACAAGCACTCAGGTCACTCCAAGGCAAGTACAAATATGACTCAGTCATTTTCCATGCTGGTGCGAATGACCTGAGATGTACCTCCCTGGACTACATGAAAAGAGACATAGAGGAGCTCTCTGAGCATGTGGCCCAGGCCGATATGACCCTGACCTTGAGTAGCATCTTAACCTCACCAAGAATGATGCCACAATATGAAGACAAGATGATCAATTTCAACAACTGGCTTAAGTATTGGTGTCATTCAAAGGGGATCCAATGCCTGTCAGCCTGGGATGACATGCTCGACAAGCCACAATGCTTCACTAGGGACGGCTTGCACCTGTCACCCCTGGGATTTTGGATATTGGCAAAGGCTCTTGCTACCCCCATAGTGCCTTTTTTAGGCAAGGCTCAAAAGACAAACCCACCTTCCATAGGTATCACAAGGGATAAGAAACTAAGAGTAATGCTACTCAATGACAGAAGTCTAAACCTCAAGATGCACGCACTCGAAACTCTTCTTAGCATGGAGAACATCGATATCTGTGCAGTAACAGAAACCTGGTTCAAGGCTCCCGATAGCACTCCAGCACTACCAGGTTATACCACATACCATGCTTTTCAGCCCCAAAACTTGGACCGAACCACAAAAGGAGGGGGAGTATCAATATTCGTCAAAGATACCCACACCTCCAGGTTGGTGCACAGCACGAAGCATCAGAGACTATCCATGTGCAACTAACAGTGGGTAAAACTGCCTTCCAGTTTATAGCCTGCTACAGACCACCCTCCCAAACCCAGGAACCCCACTCAGCCTTCCTGAGAACACTGGAAAATATGAAGGTCTCTCCAAACACCATTATATTGGGCGACTTCAACTACCCAAACATAGACTGGGAGCATTACTCTAGCTCCAACACCCTAGCCCAAAGGTTCCTAGAATTTATAAACTTAAATGCTATGGAACAACTTGTTACCACTCCCACAAGAGGGAAAACATACTGGACCTGATCATCACCAACATGGGGACTCTATGCTCCAGATCAGAAGTGTATCCCTCATTGGTAAGATCAGACCATAAACTAATCTCACTGGATATTCACATCCCGACTCCACCCCCTGCCCTGAAAACCACAGTGAAAAACTTCTCTAATGCAAATTTCACACTCCTCAAAACCGAGGTGGAATCCTTCAAAGCCCCGGGCCTGTGGAAAATACGGCCCAGACCGCAGAATACTTTATAAACGCATTCTATGAACACCTTCAGGAATGCATGGATCATGCAATCCCAAATAAAACCAAGTCCCAATCCTCCAAAGGCAGACATCCTGTCTGGTGGACTCCAGCCATAAACAAACTATACAATAGAAGGAGGAAGCTACTACATGATAGAGCAAAATCCCAAAAAGGGAAGGCATCTCTGATCAGTATTAGCAAAAAACTACGGGCACTCATAAAATCGTCTAAGGCCAGCTTCGAGAGAAAAATTGCACAGGACACTAAGGATAATCACAAGGCTTTCTTTAGTTATGTTAGGAACCTGGGTGGGAATTCCCAGATATGCTCAGAATTAGTCCAAAATGACAAAAAATACACCAAACCCACAGACATTGCCAACATCCTAGCTGACAGGTTCAGCACAAACTTCTCCCCCCCCACCAAAAGAGCAAATATCTATCCCAGCAGAGTGCTGCCCCCCTGACATCTCAGATGCTCAGGTAAGAGCTGCCCTCTCAAAAGCAAAAAACACAGCATCAGTGGGACCAGACGGTGTCCCGGGCTACGTCCTACATGAACTCCAAGAAGAGCTAAACCCAAACATAAAACTACTGTTCAATCTCAGCCTTACTACTGGATATGTACCCAAAGAGTGGTGTACAGCAACAGTAGTCCCTTTCCACAAAGGTGGTGCCTCAATGGATCCTGGAAACTATCGCCCCATAAGCCTGACTAGCTTGGTCTACAAAGCTATGGAAAGGATCATCATGGACCTCATAAATAAAGATATTGGGGACTTACAGACACTGGATCCTACCCAGTTTGGCTTTGTTAAGGGCAGATCCTGCCTCTTAAACCTGGTTAATTTCTTTGAAACAGTCATTAAGGCCATTGACGAGGGGAAGGTGGTCCACACAGCCTACCTGGACATCGCAAAAGCCTTCGATACAATACCCAACTCGGGCATTATAGATAAGCTCACCAGCTTAAATATAAACCCCTATGTCACTAGATGGGTTGCAAACTGGCTCAAGGACAGAACCCACATGGTTAGAATTGCTGGAGCCATGTCAGACTCCAAACCAGTTACAAGTGGCATCCCACAAGGCTCAGTCCTCGGACCTCTCTTGTTTGGTATATATTTCTCGGAGGTACAGGCCAACATGGAAGGACTGTGGCTGACCAAGTTTGCAGATGACTGCAAACTGGGCGCCATAATCGACACTCCAGCTGACACAAACATCGTCCAAAAGGGCCTCATAGAAACAGACAACTGGTGCCAGAGCCATGGCCTCAAGCTAAATGCCAAAAAGTGTATAGTCATCCCCTTTGGCAAAAACAAAGTGCCCACAAATTACCACATAGGTGGCAATCCATTAAGTACAGAAGAAGTAATTAGGGACCTGGGGACCCAAGTTGATAGCAATCTCTCATTTGACCCCAAAAGTACCTCACCAAGAGGATCAAAGGGGTCAGACAGATGCCATATGCTGCCCGGTTAAAGAAACTCCAGCTCTACTCAGTGGCATACCGTCTGCTCAGAGGCTATCTGTGCCTGACGTATAAAGCCATGTGCAACCTGGAATTAATGGACATGCTGCGCCTCAGAAAATTCAAATCCCATCGAGCTACGCGCTCGAGAGACTTGAACCTCAGCACTGAAATGAATAGGACATGCTGGAAGGACAGATTCATAACACAGAGGCTCCCTTCACTCTGGAATAAAATCCCAGTCCAGGTTAGGCAAAGTCCCTCATTGACTCTCTTCAAGAGGAATCTTGATGAGTGGACGGGAGATTGTAGGTTTACCCCGGGTATCACTTCTGTGTCACTGTTAGACAGAGGCACAGTATACTAACCTCGAAAAAGGGCATAGCAAAATTATTTTAAAATGGGTGGCAAAAACCAAACACACTCTGACTAGGCTTATAAATGCCCTAGGGCAGATAGCCTAGTATGAACCTATGAACCTATGACAGTATGTCTTCAGATATAGTTAACAAAGAGCAACACTTCACTTTTGTAGGCATACAAAATACATTGCATAACTTATCACATCTGGCAGGGCATTTTAAAATACCATTAACATCAAATATTTGTAATTACTCAGAAATACCTTGACTGTGTAATATGAAGTGCTGGAAAACTGCTTATCAGCCACACACACTTGTGATTATTACAACTGTGTAGATGAAAACAGAAACATTAATAATAATTAGCACACATCTGTTTGCAACTTAAATACACGTTTTCTATTTATTTCTTCATTAGTTCATTTGTTTTGCATTTCTGTTGATGTTAAAACTGTAACTGGGTAATTAAACATGATGCAGTAACACGTGTATTTATTTTTATTTTTATTTCATCATATGCTATGCAGGCCACGTGGCTGCTGTTTGGATTCTTTTCAGCAATGGTGCAGTCGACCAGCGCAATTGTAAGTACAACATATAAATATGCAGACAGTTTTAGGGTAACCAGTTCATTAGCACCTTTTAGGATGTCTGAAGAAAGCAAAGTATTCAGAGAATATCTGTATAGACATGAGAGAAATGCCAACTCCAGACAGTGAACTGAATTCCAATTCCTAGAGCTGTGAGACAGAAATCTTTCTACTGAGTAACTGTGCCACACATGCCTTATTAAAGACATCCCTCTAAAAATATTCTCATTACAAAATGATCACACCACATTTTGCATCAGTTTGACAGCAATCATATTTACAATTTTCTAGCATACATTGGCATCAACAGCATCTTGTTTCAGAGCATACAACTCCTAATACATTTTTTGTTGCAAATAATGGGTTACATTCAGAAAAGTTACTGTCAGATGTTAAACAGTGAACCAGCTGACTGTGTAAGTTACCTCAGCCAGCCATGTTAATGAACATGGCCAAAATCTCATGTTCATCCATTTTTAATAGGTAAAATCATAACAGAGCCAAGTGCCTGGCAGTTTAGAGGATGGTAGTACTGGGTGTATGTCTGTGACTGCATGTGTGAGTGTATGCAGAGAGATGAGTAGCCCCAGGAGCATGTGTTTGTGTTTTTGTCTGTCTGCCTGTGAGATCATAGTAGAAAGGTTAGTTAGAGGACAGGTAGAGAAGGTGTGTGTGTGTGTGTGTGTGTGTGTGTGTGTGTGTGTGTGTGTGTGTGTGTGTGTGTGTGTGTGTGTGTGTGTGTGTGAATGTGTAAGCATGTGGGGAGGTTGTTATACCTCTATACTCCTCTAGACTATAGAGCAAATCTTCCACTATTCAAGGGTGGGAACACCAGATGCCAGGATAGTCTTAATGTTGTGCTGGAAAGGTACATAAAAAGCTAATAGAATGAAGTTTTGCAGCATGAAAGAAGTGAGGCAGGGGCACACTAGACACCAGGGACACTGAAAAAGATAACACAGCAACATTTTCAGCATGAAACATATGGGTGGAAGAAACATTAGACACCAGGATGCTAAAAAAGATAATAGAATAACATTCTGCAGCGTGAACAATGAGGGCAGAGGAAACACTAGTCCCCTGGAAAATTCAAAAAGGTAATAGAACAATATTTTGCAGTATGAAATATATGAGGCTGAGGGAATACTGCACAATAGGGATATACTCTTTATATCCTGCTGTAAAAGTATTTAAAATTAGTGGGACCCTCAGTACTCAGTACAGCTCTTTAGGGAAGTGTTAGCTCTCTATGCTACTTCTAGATACTAGAGGTATTACTGAGATGTTATCTTAAGTGCTGGTAAATAAAAACAGGTAAAGTAAAAGGGGGGACATGGCAAACCCTGTATCCCTGAGGAAAAAAAAAACAGGAGCCTTAAAACTGTACACTAACTGGGGATTTAATATCAAGGAGTATTTTTAACAATATGAAGCATGAAGTTCTTTTTTTCAAAGAAGCATGAAGTTCTAATGTCTGGCATTATTCAGTACTTTTACCTGCACTCATAGAAAACACTAATAAAGAAATAGACCTAGCAACATGATGTACTTTGCGAAAAATAAGAAAAATGAAACTCTAATGTTTGGTATTATTGACCTGCTATATGGATCCATGATTTATAAGGGCAGGGACAAAAATAGAAAGATATGTCAAGGATATTCTGTACACTGAGGGACAGATAAGAGGGGTGTGTGTGTGTGTGTGTGTGTGTGTGTGTGTGTGTGTGTGTGTGTGTGTGTGTGTGCGCGCGCACGTGTGTGTGCGTACATGTGTAATAAGGATGTTTGGTGTTTGAATGTGTGCAAGTGAATGGGAGAGAGAATGGGTGGTGGTGTTTCTGCTAATGAGCTCCAGTGTTGACTACCATAATAAAGTGCTGATTTACTCTAATATTAGTTATGAGTGATTCAGTGATATGCAAATAACCCAGTAATGAGGTATTTTCTCACTAAAGCTAATGTGTATCTGAAGCAGTTTTACTGCATCACCGATACAGACCCTTTCTGCTTTAACCACTCAAGGTGGGGATTTTCTCTAAATCTTTGGGAATATGTTCACTGTTATGCAGGCAGTTCATATTAATACAATCCCCTATAGTATAAACTACTTTTGTTTGATATGAAATAGCTTTTCTCATAATTTATATATTTGGAGCAATCTACAGCCAAACAAATGTCCAGTTTATCAATTAATTGTTCTTCCATCACACTTTAAAACTTATAATTGTTATTAGTCAGTTTGCAGACATCTATTATGCATTTTTCATGCATCTTTTATGATTGAGACATTGAACATTTTTTTCTTTTTTCTGAATTCACTGGTGTTAACTCAGCTTGATTAACTGCCTACATCAGGAAAGCATTAGAGCATGGATGTAGTCATGTATAAATTTTCATAATCCCTTTCTTTTTCACAATTTGGTAAGAATGCAGGAATAATTCAAATTAATATGCAAAACCACTGTGTTGCTGTAGTCATCAGTCAGACATTGTTTTCTTCTTCATAACATTACAGGTTTGTTTAATACTGTTCCAAGGTATAGAACATTTTAAAAGTTACATTGCTTCTCATCAGTGGATATGCTTTCTGTTTGATGCACTTTTGCTGAATATTTCTCATTTAGATCCAGTCCTGGATTTATAGCCACTCTTTCCCTGGTAGAATGTATATTGTTTTTTCTTGTTTTCTACTCAGCACAGTGTCATTAAGACAATGAAATGCATTTAGTTTGATTAACTGATTTTCTAAATCTGTAGTCATTACTCCATAGCAAAAAAAGTGTCTTTTAAGTTCATACAATTCATTAACTAGTCTCTTTTGCTCAGACATACTGCGCAGTAGCACTGTCATTTATTGATTGACTGATTGATAGATCAATTGATTTGCATTTATTTATTTGGAAGCTGTGCTTAGGGTGGAAACCCCATTTCAGTAGAGGCGTGGGGAGAAAAGCTCCAAAAATGTAACAATCAGTATGCAGTGCACATTACAATAACTATGCATGCAAAATATACACTGCAGTTGCACACATTTATATAAAAGCCACACAGACAAAGCAGAACATTGTATAATGCTTGTTCATACGTTAAGGGAAATGATGTGTAGTAGGAGGTGATATCTGTAGGAGACATGAATCAGCAAGTGACATGATATATACTTAATGCAAATGACAGTAGAACATTCTAGAAGTTTTCAGGCAAGCGTATCACATTGCAGCAGATGACCTAAATGTTCAGACATTGTTCAATCTTTCAGAAGAATTACTGCCAAGAAGGATAACCCATAGTACTACTATTGTTTTCTAAGAGATACATGGGGCCAGATTCAATAAAGCCTACATGATCCTTTTACAAGATGTGCACATAGTACTGCACTGTTTTGGATTCAATTAAAGGCTCTACACAGTGTGTAGAGCCGCACACAGCCACACAAACAAGGTAAACACCTTGACAAGCAAATTACAGCATACACAGCTGAATTGTATACTAATCTACCAATCCAAGATGGAGGAGCTATTCAATCTATAAAGCAACTGTGTAGACTCAGTGCTGGTTTCCCCTGCAAATTCCAAAATGTATTGGAATACAGCCATGGAAAGGAGTCCACAAAGAAACAATGTTAGGGGCTGATATCACTTTAATTCATGTGTATGTGCAACATGCTGAAGTCTATGCTGCTACTGCTGCTAATAGACCAAGGCCAAGAAGAAGAGTTTTCAGACCCCAAGTAACTTATCACAATCTGCATGAGGTGGAAATTCTAGAAGTTACAGGGTGGATAGAGACACACTAAAGGAACTCTGCAACCTCTGTCATCCTCAGCTCAGAGCCAGGCAAACTGAGAACCCATCCTGGTGGAGACAAAGGCATGTGTAGCCCTTAGAACTTTAGCTACAGGTACCTTTCAGAGACCAACAGGGGACATGCTGGGGGTATCACAGACATCAGCACCCAGGATCCTCCACCAGTTCCTGAATTCTATGCTACAACATGCTAGTGACCAAATATATTTTCCCCTTAGTCCTGAGGATAGGACCAGAATCATGCAGGAGTTCTTCCCTGTAGCACACTACCCTGAAGTACTGGGTGCCATAGATTGGACATATGTAGAAATTAAGGCACCAGTCAAGGAACAGGGAAGGCTCAACATTAATAGAAAGGGCTTCCACTTTATTAACTGCCAAATCATGTGTAATGACAAGGGAATCATCCTGAGTCTCTGTGCTGGCAACCCTGGCAGTTACTACAACTCATGTATCTGGCATACCTCCCAACTGTAGCAGATGTTCACTAGGGGGGATATCCCACAGGGTCACTTACTGGGGGATGCAATTTATGCATTGGAATAGTGGCTGATGAAACCCATCAGAAATGCACACACACCTGCTGAAGAACGCTATAATGAGGCACATGCTCAAACCAGAAATATCATAGAGTGTGTGTTCGGACTGCTGAAGTCTCAGTTCTGGTGCCTAAATACATCTGCAGTACAATCTATGGACATGTACTGAAATATTCACAGTATGTGCCATGCTACACAACATCATCCTGAGGAAACAGCTTCAGCAGGGTCAACAAGGAAGAGGGGCACACATCCCACTAGCAATGGTAAGGTCAGCACAGCCACATGCTGGTGAAGAGTCAGACGGTGAAGCAGCAGCTGCTGTGGGTGTAGGCAGATATAGGCATGTTCAATATGCTGTCACTTTGGCTAACAGGCAATGCATAGAACACTCATTCACCAACTAAGGGCCTAAACCTTCCTCCTATGTACATACATATATTAGCATTGATGCTAGGTAACTTTCACAGCCTTTACCTCCCCATGTATTGGATGTGTGCTTCTTGCGTCAGACAGAGTCAGTCCAGAACTAAAACTGTTGCAACAGCTGGATTTACAAGGTAAATGTTGAACCTGGACTGTATTATGTAATAATATGAATAACTGGCATATCCTTGCAAGTTGTTACTTGGTAGTGTAAGCAAGTATAGGGTGGAAGATATATGCAGAGATTACCTTACTTGTAACAGCAGAATCCTGTTTGAGTTATATGTGTTCATTATTAAGTAACAGGCCTCAGGCATCAAAGATTCATGCAGTCATTCTTCTCAAAAGTAGTGATGGTCACTGCATACCCTCAGTTTAGCATCATACGTTTGTACTGGAAAATCATTAAAGAGGGAAGTTAGAAAGTAATGATACACATTTAAGTCTGAGACTTCACAACCCTTACAGGATCATTAACAATAAAGATGGAAAAATGTTGATGCTATCAACTGTCTAACTTTCTTAGACCAATATAAGTCAAAGGTACAGTTACCAATTCAGCATCACAAATGCAGATATACTAAGCACTGTCAGCTATGCACCTTGAGCATCAGACACAAAGCTTATGTATCCTTAAATCTAAAAGCTACAAAACAGGATATGGCACAGTTATCATCACTTGCACATGGTGTTGTGTGTGTTGGGGGGGCAAGAAGCTTAGGCTGACACAAAAGGTCGATGAGTGTGTGTGAGTAAGAAGGAGAATCAGGCAGACATTTGGATAAAGCAACAAATGGACAGGGAGACAAAATTAGTTTTAAGCTTCACGGCTGAACTATGTAACTGTTGTGTGTGTGTGTGTGTGTGTGTGTGTGTGTGTGTGTGTGTGTGCCTGTGTGTCGATATGGGTGCTCCAGGTGAAATTGGTGTGTGATGGTCTGCACACAGCCAAGCTTTGTACTAGCTCTGTATCTTGGTGTATTGGACAGGTGTGAGCTGTGCATGGTAGAGGTGGCAGTTCATCACTGATGTACCCGACCACCAGACCTGGCTCTGCCAAGAGTTGCAGTGCCATGTCCATGCCCACAAAGCGCTTCAGCTACCTGAACATGACTGATGTCTGTTGGATAAGTTCCCTTCACAAGGGCACCCAGGACCATGACCCCATGGTCTGCCATGTTTGTGGACAGCTCAACCACTGACAGAGCACTGGAAGCACTGCCAGTATGGGAGTGTAATCAGGCATGGCCACATTGGCTAACTGCAGATGATGTGGCTGACCTATGCCCATGAGGATGCCATCCCCCTCCCAGCAGATGTTCCACCACAGACACAGCTCATGCCAATGTGGCATTCACCTGGTCCATTGAATTGGCAACATGGTAGAGGCAGTCACTCATGTCAGCCTGTGCCACATCTACAACTCTAAGCATTTCTGTGGAGAACCTATGGAAACATGCCTGTACCTTCATGATAGCCCTAAAAATATGCTGAGTGGCACAGAAAGAGACACATAGATCAGGTGGAGGATAGACAGCAAGCTTCCTCCAAGCAGTCTTAGCAACCCTCCTGCATGGCACCTCATGCACACTTTGGCTACAACCAGAGTCAATAGGCACTCTCGACCTCCACCTGCCCAATATCTGAGGAATCACTGGAATGGGTAGGTGTAGGCCTACTAGCTGTGTCTGATGGAATTTCAAGGGATGGCTATATGTCAACCTCAGTGTCAGATTCAACCTCTGCACCCCCTGACTGTGCCTCTGTTTGGCCACTATAATCATCAGAGTCTGCTGATATCCTAACAGCAGGTGATAGAAGTCCCACACTTCCACTGTCAGGATCACCTGTGATAATAAGCAACAAACACAGGAACAATTAAATTAATACCTACACTACTATAGTCCAATATATGCTAATAAAATAACAGTGGTGCCACTATTAGGCAGTACAGCAATACACAAAACAGACGACATTAACATCACGCACTAAAATATTTCTTTGAATTGCTCATCAGTACTGACATAAAAATGTTTTGTTTACCATGCACAGATGATTTTATGCTCCCTATGCTGGGCTGTCCTGGAAGAAGTTAAGCGAAAGGTAAGGACAGCATCATTACAATTAACAGTAACACAAGGGTAATATTTTTCTCCTTTATATGTCCATTATCTGTACTTTCAACAAGATCTTGGATGACATGTCCAACCTAAGCCCATGTGTAATCAATCAGAATGTGTTGTTAACTGTAGCAATCTTCAACCCCCCCCCCCCCCAGAATTTTTTTTTTGTGAAAAATAAGTAATGTATTGATTTAAACTGTTTTACTATACAACAGTATTTAACAACTGAGATAGAAAAGCCTACCTGGAAGCTCCTCCTGGGTCATGATTGCTGTCCCTGAAACAGTAGCACCAATGTCAAGGACAATCTGTTCTGCACTTTTCTGGGAGCTGTCTGGATACCTGACAGTAGACAAGAACTCTTCATTTGCTGTTAATGGTGGCTTTGTAGCAGAACCCCATTACCCATCTGGTCATGGGCCACTGCAGTTGCTCTCCACCCTGCAGATAAGCTGGTGTCAGTGGCCCTATGGCACACCTGATCATATGACCTGCTATGGCTGCCTACTGTATTAATGTCTACAACTATCTGCTGCCAAATTTGCATTCTGCCTGACATATCTCCATGTCTCCACTCAAGCAGGAAGGCACCATGTCACATAAAAGCTTCCACAATGATCTGATTCTCAGGATCAGTGAAGGTTGGTTTTTGGAGATTGAGACACCTGGATGGCACAGTCCTAGGCATCCTAAAAGACCACAGAAGGATAATAGACATAGCTATCACATAACTACAAAATAACTGTTCCCAGATAAAACAGAAAAGATAGCATTTCAGTACTACCCACTGGTGAAACATAAAACAGTTTAGAGATTTGAAATATGAACAGCAGGCTGGATGCAAAAAAAAGGAGAGTAACAATAACAACATATCCTTGTTTGTGCCATAACAGAAATGCAGCTTTGCCCCCCCCCTCCAAAAAGAACAGGCAAATGACACATTTTGCTAACAAATCATCTTTGAGATGCTAAAAATGCTATCAGATGAACTGTCCTTGAAACATGTCTACAGACTTAACACAGAATATCACATTTTAAGGTATTGCCAGTCATGTATACCTGTGAAATGCCTTGACAAGCATGTCAATGCCATCAGTACATTTCTAAGTAATACATAAAGATAAAAGTGCAGCCTTTGATAATCAAGATGTGTGTGTGTATGTATGTATATATATATATATATATATATATATATATATATATATATATATATATAATATATATATATATATATATATACACACACACACACACACACACACACACACACACACACACACACACACACACACACACACACACACACACGCACACATACTTATATAAAACTATTAGAATTTTCTTAATTACATAGCATATGCAGTACATAGTTGACAAAATGCAAGCATATTTTCTCAAGCTTAGTTATCTTCTGTGCATATATATCCTAAAGTAATAGCTTCTTTTCTGTGTTCTCCACATAAACAAGTCTCCTCACCTTCAATTTCCTTAGCTACATGGTTGCCTTTTTATGGTGTAGATTCAGCTCTGTCAGCACGGTGAAGATGCAAATGTGGTGAGAACTCATTAGAATTGTTGAATCCAATATACTTGGCTCCATGCCTCAGTGTTTGTTTTTAATATATTGGAAATATGAATGATTACTGGAAGGGAGAAGGAAAACACAGCAGAAATGCAGGCTATTCTACATCTAGTGGGTGTATCAGGTTAGACTTACAAGTGTTAGATGTAATTTTGTCAAGGTTGGAAATGTAAGCAAGCAGCACCCAATTCACAGGTTTTGTTCATTAACATCCAACCTCCTTTTCATTTGTTGGCAACTGCATATTATATTATTGCCATTTAATATCCTCACACATTTTAAGGACAATGATATGGCATGGCTTACAGACCACATGTCTTGGATTATTGGTCAGATAAGAGTAGAATGAACAACAAACACAGAGAGGTAAGACAGAGCTGCATATTTGCAAGCAATACTCATAATTGCTTGTGTGATCAATAAGTGCACTATATCCAAAATGAATAAATGTACAAATCAGTGCTTTATGGTTTCATATTACTGTAGATGATGTTGCAATTGGTTGTGTGCAGAATATTTTCAGTTCCTTGCTGCAAAGGTGTTTGTGTGGCAAAGAGGGATAAGGCACCCTTACTGTGTTCTGCAGATTCGTTGGAGTGAGAGCTCAACTCCAGACCTATTTAGAAATATTTCATGTGTAATAACATTCTGTAGTGTGTATGCACAGACTGCTTTTCCTCATTTCAACTACTTTTCCCTTTTTTAATTTCTTTTACTTTTTTTGGGGGGGGGGTATTGTTTGCGTGATGTGCAGCTTAGCACAAACATGGGAAACATAGAAAATGAGTGTCATGTTTCGCTGTTCTATCTCATTTGCATGAAGCAAGGCAATGTGCAAACTGGACTAGTAGCCCTCCCAGGAAGCAGACAGAACACCTTTCACTTATAATACTTTAGATAGTGGAGCTGATGAGGGATGCAACACCATTATTGTGTTTTTAGATGTATGACTGAGGGTATACTGTCTTCTATATTTCTGTAAGTATAATTATGCTATCTGAACTTTCATGGCTTTCACAATTGCATAAGACACATACACAACTGGATCTATATCCATTAACCTTGCCAGGTTTACACATATATGTGTAACAGCTCAAACTGTCATGTGTATTTATGCATAATTCCTGACTATGTCTGAGCAGCACCTCTTCTGTGGCAATGATAGAACATCAACGTTGTCGAAAAAAATGTTTTGTCCCTTATGCCTAGATTTGAATTCCACAGTGTAAAAATCAACTTTACTCAGTGTATAAAGGCAAAAATAAATGTGTCAGGTCATTGTATTTATGCCCTCATTGCATGTCTACAAACTTACCTAAAATAACAGTTACCTTAAAATTTCCAATATATATATTTCCAGACAACAAAAGTAGACACCCCTTAAACTAAGACCAAGTACCAGATTAACCTTTCAGTTCAGTTATTCAATTCCACCCTGCTAGGCACTGCTGCACTCCACTTAAAATTGTGCAAATGTGTTTGGCATCATTGCTTGGGTTTATGCACTACCAGTAAACACAATAACTGGAATTGGTGGGAAAACATCAGCTTCTATTGCTCTAGTTCAGCTGATAGACATGGCTGATGTGGTGCCCCACCACTGGAAACAGTAATCAAGGAGTCTCAATCCTCACCACTGGCAACAGTGGGGAATGTACACACTCAGAGGATGACAAGTGTGCACACAGTAAAGTGCGATTTCCCTTAAGAACACGCAGAGATCACAGTCAGTTTGCGGATGGTTTCTCCTTCTTTCTCTAGATCCTTTCCCTAGATCCTGTAGCCATAGATCTCCCTCAGACTCTTCCTGCCTTGTACTGCAAATACTTAGCACTAGGACCTCCTTGTCATGGTAAAGGTTTCACCATGCTAACATGGTACAGTTTTTGGCCCTGTCTCTTGCCTAGCAGTTCTGCCATGTAGTTAACATCACTGACCTTCCTTACCACCTTGAAGGGCCCCTCCCAAGCTGCCTGCAGCTTGTTGTGTGTGACAGGAATGAGAACCATTACCTGTTTCCCTACGGCATACTCTCGAGCTTGAGCATTCCTGTCATACCACACCTTTGTCTGCTGTTGGGCTTCTGCCAGGTTCTCCTTGGCCAAGCCCATGAGTTCCCTGAATCTTGTCCTAAAGTTTAGGACATATGCCACAGCAGACTGCTTGTGGGATTCACACTCACCCTCCCACTCTTCATGAATCAAGTCTAGAGGTCCCCTCACCCTATTCCCATACAGCAGCTCAGAGGGGGAAAAATCTCTGGATTCCTGGGGCACCTTCCTGTAAGCAAACAACAGATTGGGCAACTAGTTGTCCCACTCCCTCTTAAATTGGTCTGCAAATGCCAGTAGTATGGTCTTAAGTGTATAGTTTAACCTCTAACCAGACCATTAGTCTGGGGGTGGTAGGGGGTGATCTATAGGTGCTCCACCCCACAGTACTTCCACAGACAAGTCAGCAAGTCTGACACAAAACTGGCACCTCTGTCAGTCAGTATTTCTTTTGCAAAACCTACCCTGCAGAAAATCTCTAACAAATAATTTGCCACCTTTTCTGCCTCAATGGAGGACAGTGCCACTCCCTCAGGGTATCTGGTAGCATAATCTACTACCACTAGGATATAATTCTTCCCTGTGCAACTTGGGGTACTCAGAGGCCACACAATATTCATAGCTACCCTCTGAAATGGTTTATTAATCACAGGCAAAAGCATCAAAGGAACCTTGTCTCCTGCCTTGCCTACATTTTGCCACTGCTCACAGGTCCTGCAGTACCCTGTTACATCTCTGGAAATCCCAGGCCAATAGAAGTTCTGCATAATACATCTATTTCTATGCTTTATGCCCATATGACCTGCAAAGGAAATATCATGGGCTATGGCTAGAAGTAACAGATGGTAGGCTCTGGGCACTACCAGCTGCTGTACTCTCTCACCTTCTAGCCCTCCCTCAGGGGTTCACTCTCTATACAGTAAACCTTTGTCCCAGTATACAGATTCCCCTTTCCCTTGAGAATCAGGTCCCACACTAGCTACCTCCCTCAGGCCTTGTAATGTAGGGTCTGAGAGGTAAGCCTGTCTCAACTCTTTCTTTGTAACCCTTCCCAGCTCCCCTTCCACAGGAAGTCTGGTATTCTGTGACAGTGGTGGCTTACTATCAGCCTGGGTACTGATACTCATCTCTGCCCTTGCAGTCACTCTGTCCAAGGGAACATCAGTACCTACAAGCAGCTGTGACTCACCTCAGTCTCACTGCTACAGGGTAGCTCCTTCCCTGAAGTAACCACCTCACCAGTTCTGGCTGCAAGTGTGCTGTCTCTCTGGGTCTCTCCTAGGCAACCAGACCCACATGCTTGTTGCCAAGCCTGCTACATGTAACTGCATGCACACAAGGTACTGCATTATCAAAATCATTCCCTATCAGGACATCTGCAGGGATATCCTCAAACACACCTACTTGCTTGCTTCCTTTTCCACCTTACCAATTAAGGTGAACCCTAGCCAAAGGTATTTGGAATGGGGTTTCTCCTAAAGCTCTGACTGGAGTAGACCACCCAAGCAAGTAGTGCTCCTCTTTAATCATTACAGGCTTCACAATGGTTAGGTTAGAGACTGTGCCTCTCCTAGCAGTGGCCTCTTTCCCATCCACTAAGATAGGATATAACCTCTTGTGGTAGTTTGGTACCCTTGCTGTCTGCAGACAACTTACTGTTGGCATTCTGTTATTGCCACTTACTGGTTCTCCCACCTTTTGTTCCACACCTTGCCTCCATGGACATCTATATGTTAATGGCCCTACTTGTTGCACTGAAAACATTTACCCTTGGTCCTGGACATGTACCTGGACTAGTGGCTTCCCCTGCTACTGGCGGACTCTGTTGGGGTGGTCTAGGCTGCCCACCATGGGTTCCCTTAGACCCATGAGCAGCATTAGGTATCCCTTTCCTGTGCAGTGATGCCCTGCTTGCTAGGTATAGGTCTCCCTTCTTCCCCAACTCATCTGCCGTATTGCATTGCAAATCAGCTAACCAGATTCTCATGTCCTCAAGCAAAGTGCTAAGGGCTTCTTCACTCACCAAAAGGTCTGTCAGCCCTTCAAAAGTGGTGACCTAACATTGACTCACCCACCTATGAAAATAAGTGCTTAGTTCAGCAATATATTCACATGCACTTTCATCTGCCTTGCTTCTATGCTCATGGAACCTTTTCCTATAAGCCTCAGGTGTTAACTGAAAACATTCTAACAGTTTTTTAAGTATTATAATTTAAGCAATCAGTATCAGACAAAATAGAAGTTACAGCTTAAAGATGGAGTAAGGGGGTCAAGAACCATACCCAGAGCCCTTGGTCAACATTATACTGTTTACATACCCTTTCAAACATATGAATGAAACTATCAAAATTACCCACTCTGTAAATTATGGAAAAAAAATTACTGATCTTTGTTGCTTCTGGGGTTCAGTTACTCCGTTCCCCATTACCTCCATGACCCTGGAGAAGAGTCAACATATCCTTCTCATATTGCCTCTGCCTCTCATTCTCCTCAGATTCCAGATGTCACAGTTTCTGATTTTCCTCAGCCTCCAGACACCTCAGCTTCTCATTCTCTGTGGCCTCCAGGCATTTTAATCTCTCTACTGATTCTATTTCCAAATGTTTGGCCTCCAGCTCAAGTCTCTTTAACACCAGACAGATTTTTAAGTCCTCTGTGGATAGGTTGAACTGTCCATTTTCTGAGAGTTGTACATTCCCAAGGCCAGTCTGATTGTCCTTATGGTTGTTTAGTCAGGTTGGCCTGCACCAGTCCTTTAGCCTGGCACATCTCAGCCAACTGGTTCCTTGTCAGCTTGCCATACTCCTCTGTTGACATGCTTGCCTGCTCTTCCTGACTAACTAAGGTAACAAAAAAAAATAAAACAATTGTGATATGAAACTCTGAATGTTCACTGTGTGGCTGATTGAGAGTATAAACACCTGCAGACCACTGTTTACAGGCTACAGGAATTCAATATCCACACCACTGCACGCTAATTAATATGTGATGTGGCTAACCCACCACTGCTCCAATTAATATGTGATGCCCCACCACTGACAACAGTAATCAAGGAGTCTCAATCCTCACCATTGACAACAGTGGGGAACATATACACTGGGAGGATGACACGTGCACACACAGTAAAGTGCAATTTTCCTAAAGAACACACAGAGATCACAGTCAGTCTGAAGCTGGTTTCTCCTTTTTTCTCCAGATCCCCAATAAGACTCCTCACTGGCACAACTATAGATTTGAGATCTCATCTGAGTGGCCAAGCTAAGACCGCCAGCACCCTCTCTGTCAAACTAGTGCTTCGTATGCCTGCCCAAGTAGCTAACACACACACACACACACACACACACACACACACACACACACACACACACACACACACACACACACACACACACTCTTTGAGATTTGATTTATACACAAACACACACACACACACACACACACACACACACACACACACACACACACACACACACACACACACACACACACACACACACACACACACACACACACACACACCTGGGAAAGCTGACACAGGTTTAATAGCTATGCCCCCTTCTGCCCAAACTATAAGGTAGTTTTCACTGCCACCAGCCAGCTTCTTATCAGCTACTTTAAGGCTCTTAGCAAAGGATGTCCAATCTTACTTTGTAATGTTATTATTAATCCAAATGGTAGTTTGACCTAGACCAAGGGTATTAGGAGTGGTATGTACAGTATTACCAAATATATATGCAAGTAAGCTAAGCATTTAAATATGCCTCACAGATATCAGCCACAATGATAGGTTTAAATATATTTAATACTAAATAATAAAAAAACAAGACAATACTCAGTAAACAAAAAGAGTTACTTCAGAGTTCAAAATCACAAGAAATATTTAAAACAACATTGCAGGGCAGTCTTAAATGAATACAGAAAACAACTAAGCTATACTTCACTGTTTTCCTAACTGTATCTAAGAGAAATTATTGTACCCTAGAGTTACTTACAGCAAGTAAAGTGCAGAGGTAAGTGGATGTTCTTGTTAGGTCAAAGATAAAATACAAATGCCCTGTTTCTCTCTCTCAGAGAGTTCTTAAATTAATATCAAATATTACTGCTGGGTTAGCTTGGATGACATCATTTTTGTCTCCTGTTCCCAAGCTAATCCCCCAGTGTCAGAAACTACTAACATTTAGCATCTCTCTGTAAAAACACATAAACAAGGACCTTCTTAGATCATTTGTCAAATGATGGAAATCATAAAATAATTTACATTCCTCCACATGTAAAGACAATACAAAAAAATTATAGTTCTAGACATTGTGTCTGGTACTGCACTGAAACTGAGAGATAAACATCTTTTGTTTATGGCCCAGCTAAAGTTAACTTAACCTCAACTATTCTTAAGTTTTGCAAGTTAATCTTCTTTGAACAAGGAAGGTACACTGTTGATACATCTTTGAAGCTCAGTACTGTACAAACCCTGTTCAATACATACTTTTGTACCAGCAGTTTAAAACACACATAACATACAGTTCGAATACATTTGTAAGACAAGCATATGAATCATTTTGACATTCACAAATGACATATGATTATTTACAAAATTCCAGATAGCTGGGCTAGCAGTATTTCCCTTTGTCACAGCTGGTGTTAGAGAGAAAGGTGCCAAGTTTAGAATGGAGAGGTGGGGTCTCCAGGAGTCTAGGATATTTATTTCACTTCTGGTAAAGTGCCACAGCCAAAGGCTTCTGCAGGGGGACTCTTCAGGTTCTCAATACAAGTCTGAGGTGTGGAATAGTGTGGCCCCGGCTGTATCTAGTACAACTGGCATCCCATGCAATGGTGAGCAGTGTAGGCATAATTTTAATGACTACACAGTCAAAAAAGGGATACCCTCAACTATTGGTTGAATCAGTTTGAGACTGGGGACATCCCACAGCTGTGTAAGTATGACAATAAGATAATACATGTAAGACTTAGAAAGCTAAATATTGGCAAGACTGGTATGCGTAATGCTCTTCTGTTCTTTTCTGTTCTTTCCCCCAGCTGCCGCCAAATGTGATTTCAATAGGCAGGCTACATATTGCTCGAATGGAAAGACTGAGGGATACAAGTGGTATGTATGCAGTACAAAAAAGTATTGTAGCTTTAAAAGTTAAAGATAATTTTTGGAGGCTTTTATACAGTTGTATCAAGTTGAGCATGCATATTCCAGCTGCAAAAACAAATATGAATGTATTAGTCTATAACACAAACCAATTGTAGGAGTCAAATATTAGACTGTAGTCAGAAGTTGTGGGTTCAAATACCACTATTCACAACTATACAATACTGTTATTTCTTTAATAATATTTAGATTACGTTAAAAACTCTATACCAGTGGCACAAATGCCCTGCTGTAAACAGTAACCTGTATAATTGGAACACACATATTTGCAATGTATACACTTTTCAATGTTTACTTTCAGCAATCTGTAGTAGAGTGTGTATCTGTTAAGATGTATACTTAAATGTAATTCTTCAGATAAAAAAGTTGTATAATTGTTAATGCATTATATGATAGTTCTAATCTGATCTCTTTTATTTTCACTCCACCCCTTATCTCTCTTTATTATTTTCTATTATGTGTCATCAAAATGTCTCCATGTCATCCATGTGTACCACATCTTAGCACAATGAGGTAAGCCAGCCACAGTGTATCAGCCTACCCCCGCTCCAATGGCTCCAGCACCGATGCCCAGCATGTCTGGGAGCCAACCTGGCAACACTGCCTCTGCTGTCCATTCTTTACCTGTGTACTCAGGTAGTACTGCCCTGGAAGCAGTGCAATGGTACCCTCCAGGAGCAATGGCAGAGGTGGTGATTTCATCTTCCACCAGAAGAAGCCAGGGTTAGTGTGTAGGGTTGTGCACTGCACCATTGGTGTATGCCTACTCCAGATGGAGAGGCTGCTTTCCCTCATGGTCCATAGGAGGACATCAATCACTACAACCACCAGTGGAGTAAGTAGACAGTGATGGCAGTCCAGTGGGTGAGGACTGAAATCTCACTGTTTCCAAACTTGATGGGCATGAGCCTATGTTCTCCCCTCCCTCACCCCAATCATGGTGTCCCACAATCTTTTGTGTCCTTCACTGTCCCTGTCTCTTATATTGTTTGTTTGCATTTGCTTCCTCACCTACCCAACTTACCTGACCCAGACATACCTACATCCCTTACCCAACAGTCTCCTCTTACTGAATTAAAAAAAAAATCTTCCCATATGGCGGTCTCCATTTCACATGTGTCTTTTGACACTCTTGAATCAGTCCAGTTGGCTATACAATATGATTACATTGTTGTCACCTCTCTCTCCGGAGTCCAAATTTAGCTAATATTCTGCACATATGATCAGTTTTTACTGTCGAATAAATGGCTAGCTATGGTTCTTTCCTCCCTCCTGCACATTCCTGTATTGCTTTCCCTTTATTCTTCCCTCTGCTTGCTCCCTATTTCACCACTTTCCATTCTACCCCATTTTAACACCTATAATCTGGTCAAAAAATAGAATCACACACAGTACACATAAGTGGCAGAAAAAAAACAATTTGGTCTCTATGTTTGCATGGAGTTTGGCATTGTGCAGCAATGCCAAGCAATGGTGAGTGGCGGTACAATGCTGGAGAACCCCGCTGCACTATGCCAACACACAGCAGCACAAGTACTGTAAACAATTAATGCATTGCATTATCACTGTTTATTTAAAAGTCTTAGATACATCTGTATTCAAATCCAGTAACATCTGGGCTCAAAAAGAAATGTGTCATTGCATTTACACCTGCTGCCATGGACTCAGTTAAACAGCATGTGTGTTTCATACACTCAGTACTAATTCTCAGACTTTTATCAGTGCAGCTCACACTTGCTCACTGCTTAACTACACACAAACAAGGAAAATAATGAAAATGTGTATCTTGCATGCACAGGGGCAATGTGTAAGATACTCCGTGCATAGGTACAAATCCATGCTATCCTCTTTCCCCTAGGGACCATATATTGGGTAAAATCGGGTTATATTGTTTAGGCTTCTAAGGGCTCTTAAGCTGTTAGCCTAGTAACCACCTATGGACAAACACTTTGCCAAACATCCCGCAAACCCATTGCTCACTGCGCTATGGAAGACTAAATATTAATATTTATTAGTTCTGTTTACTGTCCATTTCCTGTTTATAACATGAAATTACATGTGAAACATAACAAACTGAAGGCCGTATCTAACAATATGTCACAGATTTATAATACAGCCATGTATTGCCTCCCCCAGGCACTGCAGCCCTGGTGTCTCAGTATTTTTTTCACACATATATCAACTACACTACATAAATTAATGTACCACAATTAAATTAATATCACAAGGATCTGTGCAAGGCCATCAACTGTTTGGAAACTATTTCTCTGAAGTCCAGGCAAGGGTAGATGGCCTGTGGGTTACTAAGTTTGCAAATGACCATCAACTTGGTGCACTCGTATACAGTCCCCCAATGATATTAACATATTACATGAAGGGCTGACAAATTATTAGTGCCAAACTCAAGAACTGAACCTTAAAGCACATTGGCAATGAAGTACCCCTGCTAATTATGATATACATAACACCCCTGCAAGCTCAAACGCAGTGTTGCAAGACTAGGGAACACATGTTGATAGGAATCTACACGTCAGTCACTATATGTCATAAATGGTGAGACATGCATTCAACATTGCGCACCTCATAAATAAGGGCATTACATCCAAGACCAGGCAGGTCATGGCTCCACTGTACTCTACCATTATCAGACCACTAATTGAGGACAATACTGCCTTCTGTCTGTACCTCACCAGACACATACAGCAACTGGAGAGAATGCAGAGGTTTCTGACCAGGAGACTTCTGGACCTCCAAAACATGAAAAAAACTCAATTCCCATTAATTACCATGTTGATGGGAGCCCACTGAACACAGAAGGGGCCATAAGAGATCTGGGCACCCAGGTCGACAGCCACCTCACCTATGACCACCACATTGCCACTGTGGTCAGAAAGTCCTTCTATGTGGCACATCTTATAACCAAAGGTTTTGCATCCAAGAAGAAAGAGGTCATCATTCCTCTCTACTCATCCCTCATTAGGCCAATCATCGACTATAACACTCCATTCAGCATGTACCTGACCAGACACCTACAACAGCTGGAGAGGCCACAAAAGTAACTCACAAAAAGGATCCTAGGCCTTAAACACATGTCCTACATGGACAGACTCAAGAAACTTCAGCTGTTTTCTTATCGTCTACACAGAGGTGATCTATGCTTGACTTACAAAGCCATGTCTGACCCAGCCCTACTTGAAATGTTACACCTAAAAAAATCCCAATCCTCCCTCACCACACACTCCAGAAATCACTACCTCATTACTACAATTAACAGAACATGCTGGAGGGACAGGTTCATCTACCAAAGACTGCCCATATTGGAATAAGCTTCCCATTCATGTCAAGCAGAGCACCTTGCTGGCCCTCTTCAAGAGAAATCTTGATGAGTGGATGGGTAACAGAAAGTTCACTCCAGGGATCATTCCACTTGCCCTACTGGATATGGGCACTGTGAACTAACATCGGGTGGCATGGTGCCTGGGCATTTTTTTTTTTGGGCTAGGCTTGTAAAGGCTCCAGGGCCATTAGACTAGTACACACCTATGAACCTATGAACCTATGACATATATGGAAAGACTGAAAGACCTGTCAGTGTACTCAGTATCTGCAGGCTGCTGAGAGGTGATCTATGCCTGGCCTACAGAGCAGTCTCAGACCCTGCCATACTGGAAATGCTGGACATCTGAAAATCAAATGGGACAAGAATAACTTTCTCCAGGGATGTCAACCCAGCCTGAAACATAAATTGAACATGCTGGAGAGACAGGTATATCTCCTAGTGATTGCTACTCCTCTGTAATGGGCTCTCACTGCATGTGAAGCAGTGATCCTCAATGACCATATTCAAGTGCAACCTTGACAACTGGATGGGTGATTTTAAGTTCACCCCTGTGGTGGTACCTAGTTAATGCCCTAGTGCCAATAGCCTAATAACCTTCTATGAACCTATGCAGGCCTCCCAACATTTTCTCTCCAGCATTCCCTGCTGATGTTATCCACTATAAGTTGCCTGCAGCCTTGTAAAAGTCAAACTTGTGCCAGGGCACTAGCATAAAGTACTGATTTCTAAAGTCTGTACATTTAGATAGGTAGTGGGTCCTGTTCTCACTATAGTCAACTGTGTGTGTGTGGTTCTAGCCAGAACAGCAGAAGTGTGTGTCCTACAGTTACCATTCCAGTCACATGGACTGACTGTATTTTGGTATTTGCACATGCCTACACATCCATTTCATGCAGGCCTCCCAACATATTCTCTTCAACATGCCCTGCTGATGTCATCCACTATAAGTTGTCCTGCAGCTTTGTAAAATTCAGACTTGTGCTGTGGCACTAGTGTAAAATACTGAGTTCTGTAGTCTGTGTACTAAGGTAGGGGTTTTGTTCTCACTGCCGTGTGTGTGTGTGTGTGTGTGTGTGTGTGTGTGTGTGTGTGTGTGTGTGTGTGTGAGAGCATGTGTGCACTTGCTTGATATTACAGAGAGACTTTACATCATAGTGTGGGACACTGTTATTGCCATATTCTCCTCACCAGACACTGCTGATGTCATCAAGCTATAAAGTGTTGTCTGAGACACTCCAAGTCAGACTTGGGCTGTGACACTTGCCTTAAATACAGAGTTCTGTAGTCTGTGTATTGAGATAGTAAGGGTTCTATTTGCACTGCAGTCACCTGGGAGTAGTGTGTTTCTGTGTACTTGCTTGATAGCGATCCTTTTACACCAGCATGTGGGACACTGTTATTGCCATATTCTACTCACCAGACACTGCTGATGTCATCTGATTTGTGTATGTACTTTATTCCCACTAGGACAGGTACAGATACTGGCCTAGAAGCCAGGCAGAAGTCACCTTATCCGATACAATACAGATTACAGTGACATGGATTTCAGTCTATCCACAGACATCATGGCATGGTTTGTAGGCACTGTGTTTTATTGGTGAGTAACCCCTGTGGTCTCTCCAGCTGCTACATCTGTCAAGTGAGGTACATGCAAAAGAGAGCATTATACTCTATATTTGTCTTCTGATGAGGTTCAAGTACAGTGTTTTAATATACTCCTGAGATCTGAATATGATGGCGTGACTTATGGTGTGCACAATATAGGCTTTGAATACCAGTGTGGACACTTGGTGGTCGAAGTTCAGATTGCTACATATGTGTGTTCCCAGTGCTTGTATCACTGAGTTTCAGTGTAGCATGACTGTTATCAATGCTGTAATCAGCAGGGAATTACATTTTGCAGAAGGCCAAAACAAAGATACATTTTTGCATTTATTTGTAGACTGTGTGGCTTTGTCACCAATCATTTGTCTGAGTTAGCCCCTCCTGTAGTATCTAATCATCACAGGTAGACTCAATAACTGCAGTCGGTATGCAAGAATCAGCAAACATGGGCAGGCCAAAGGCCGTATACTGTAGCCTGAACTGTTGAGAAATAGATTCCAAACACTAAAGTGACAGCTCTACTGGTACAGGTTGATTCACCAACTTTCAGAGTAGGCATTCCATCAGTGAACCAATTGGTTACCAATCTAGTGATTTAAGGTTTAATCCCTAGCTGGGAGAGTTTCTCAATGATTCCTGCATGGGGGATTGTGTTCAATCCCTAGGCCTGTTGAGGATAGCCAGTATGCACTGTCTTACCTTCATCCAGGACTATCATGCATAATCAATGGGCTGTAACAACTTCACAGATTGCCTGTCACGTGAATCACCACATTCACATTCCTGACATGGTTGAGTACACACTTCAACACACACTCCACACAAACTGTGTTCCTGTAGAAGGGTGAACATCAACATGCATCCATCTGAGTTGGGGGGGGGCAGCATCCAATGCATGCATGTATAGATACATCCTGGCTCTCCTCATCTGTGAGGTGGACCAACATATCATCATGGACCTTTTCTAAATAGACACTATTCATATCCCAGCTGTGTGCAACAGACCTGTGTGAGTTGTTAATGCTACATCATGTCTGTTACATCTGTTAGATGTCCTCAAAAAAGGTCATCAAGGGCATGCATGACAACAACACTACCATCCTTTTTAACTTGACAAGCCAAAAGCATTTGACACAAATCCACACTGAAGTAGTCACTCAACACTGTCAGATGGGACAATATACACCTCTATCACCAAGTGGGTAGACCACTGTATCACATATGTGGCATTTAGATATGTTGACATGTGTGAAGTGACCTATATCTCAGGTCCAGTGATCAGGTCCATACATCAGAGCTTTCTGCTAGGCCCTTTCTTGTCCATTATTTAAGTGGCAGTGATGGACTTCACAGATGACATACATATCCTGTGTCCAAACAGCTGTCTGAAGGACTATAGATTGTGGGCAATCACTGACTCCAACTATGATATTAGTATATTACAGACAGTATCAACACACAACAATGATTGCTGCCACAGCCATGACAACACCTGCAGTGGCATGAAAACTTGACATGGGGAATTTGTTACATCAGGAAAACAAACATATAACCCAAGTATAATGTAGACATCACACCCTATAATCAGACAAATAGATATGTGACCTGTGTCCTGGGGGTAGATGGTAAGTGGAACATCCACCAGCATGTGGTCACAGTGCTGATTATGTAAAGGAAATCCACATCAGAGGCCATAATACCTCCATAGTTCCAACCTTCATCACACCAATAACTGAGTACGATGCACCCTTCTTCATGTACCTCCCTACTCATCTTCCACTGATGTTTAACTGAAGTGTAACACATCTGTCACAGTGAGCTGTTACACATCTTATTGGCCATACCTAGGTATTCTTTTTGGTATAAACATTACTGTGTGATGGTGTGGAACCCCCGTCAAGTTGTTGCACCAGATAAATGTGTGCTACGTGTTCCAGTGATGCACACAGTACATACATAGCTGTTTGAGAACATTGATGGTATGGGTAACATTTGTGACAGTGTGGATTGTGCCATATCTACTGTGTGTGTGTGTGTGTGTGTGTGTGTGTGTGTGTGTGTGTGTGTGTGTGTGTATATATATATATATATATATATATATATATATATATATATATATATATATATATATGCCATGCACACCAGTCAACTAGCCTGCATTGATCATAATGTCACATACAGGTATAGCAGTGTCCCTCCTAACACCTCCAGTACATGTTATGGTGCCAGGACAGTATGCTTGATTCATAGAGTGTGGACATGTCACAATGGTTGTACAAGTATGTTTCTCGGATCATTCTATCTCACATATATTATGTCAGAGACATGAGATTACTGGTAGCATTATTCTGATACTGTCCAGGATTGTGGTTGCTTCTTTTAATGTTGTCCATGAGCCTTTACCTGTGTCCCACTTGCTGGAAAACTCTGCTGAGATTACACTAATATTCAGGCATATCCGTTTGTCCAGCTTCACAATTATTACCCTACCCCAGTCATATGTAACGTCCCTGATACATGTCCTCTGCATTATTCATGTAAGCATGCTTATCTCAGACAGACATCTTCCCCATTGTTATGTCACCTTGTGCGACAGTCACATAATACAAATTTTCACTGTGCACTCCCTACTGTACCATATTGATATGTGACTGGTGTTGCTGCTACAACTGCCTTCCATTGACATGCCCTCATCTGCTGTACATTAAGTTGTTTCACCTATCCTCTTTCCCTGTGTTCATTCCTACAAGTCACCTGTGTGTCCCTATTCAATATGTACACTTCCCATGAGAGTTTATTTTACATGGCAGTACATGTACCCTTAGAGATCATTTATATAACTTCAGTACAGAATGCCAGGAATGGGATTTCACAATACTCTGCACTGTGTACACTGTCCTCTACTGTATTTGGACTATATACTTCACAATCATACCTCTCGACTGTCCAGATTTTCACAGAGTGTCCAGATTTTTGCCTTTATATCTTTTGGTGTGTTCCTTATCTAATTTGTGGTTTTCTGCCATATCACTGGGATGATCTCAGGACTGATGTGACTCAATATTACATACATTTCAGTTTCAGACTTCAAATCCTTCAGAACATGTATCTTTACACAAACCCCTTGTTATTCCTGCACATTTCTAAAGTCCAAGTATGTCAGACCTGTCCCTATTTCTGGGACATTGTCCCCATTATGTTGGACTTGTCCAGAAATTGTCCAGACTTGTCCTTTTTTCCTTCTGCCTTCTAAAAAAAAAAAAAAAACTTTCTCTTTCTTCTGTTTAGACAGTTTTTGAAAATTTTTAAACATGTTGGAAAAGCCAGCAGGTTTTAAAAAATGTGTTATGAGTGGGCATAAATTGCCTTTCTCAGATGCCCACACTTTGCGTTTGTGCCCTCTTCACTTGCATGAAGACTGCTCTATATGCTGTAGTTTCAATCCATGAGCTTTAGTGGAAATAAAAAAAAATAAGCTGATATTGAAAGGCTTTCTTCTCTTGTCTTACAGAGAAGCTATTTCTGAAGGTAGTTCTTCAAAGGTTAAGTTGAAGAAATCCTCTTCTCTGTGGTCTTTTTCATCTTCTACCTCAAATTCTTTGAGAAAAAGATCAGCAAAAGATCCCATCTCAACCCGGGACCATAAGAATCAAATTTACTGATCACGCTTCAGCTGTGGATCTGAAAGCCTCAAAATCATCTGATCTGACAGTTTCAAAAGTTCTATGTTGTCATATCCTATGCTGTCAGATCCAGTATCACCCAAATTGGCATTTATTTATTTTTATTTTACATTTGTTTACCGGGAGAGTCCGACTGGGCATAAAACCCTTTTTCAGCGGAGACCCGGGGAGAAAAGCTCCATTGTTAGTAAACTATTTTGTTAGTAGAAAGAAAATTGTATAATACAATAAAGAAATAAATAGTAACAGACATTCATAATGGTAAAAAGACTAGAAAAGAATAAAGTGGTCAAGTGGGAGACAAGACCAATAATCTTGTATAACAATGCTTCTAGAAGACAGTTCTTACAGTAGTAGCAGGTAGTGACATTGTATACAATAAGAATGTAATTATGATACTTAGTCTTATATACAGGTAGCATAGCAAACTGAAGACTTAAAATTTGATGGATATTAACAGTGAGAAGGAAAAGAAAGCATAAGGTAGTCATATGATTTAAATTCAATGCTCATTACATATGCAATTAAAAATTTAAATCAACTAGTTCCATGGTTTGGGCTACCCATGCCCAGTACATGTACAAGTTCAGGAATTGGTGAGGTGGGCTTTAATGTGATGCTTGAATTTTTTTAAGCTATAGTTCTAATTTTAAGTGGTAAGGCATTCCACAGTTTAGCAATGTTGTAGGAGTATAGAGAGTCACCTGAGCTATTTTTACTCCTAGTTACTTCAATTAGAGCTTTATTAGTGGATCTTAGTGGATGGGTACTTATATGAGGATTGAGGAGGCCTTGTAGAGATGGTGCTTTATCATGTTTATAGTATATTTGGTGGGCAGTCGAGAGCTGTATGAGAATGAGTTGGTGGGGTTGTTCTAACCAAGATAGTTGCCTTAGGACCTTACACTGATGGGTTCTAGGAGGACAGCTAGTGGCAAATTTAGCTATCTTATTATAGCAGGCATCTAGCTTGCTTAGGTCTGATTTGGAGAGGTTGGTAAGGATGGGTGAGGTGTATAGTAAAGTTGACAGAAGAGTTCTAGCTGTGGTTATTCTGGAGTTTGTGGTTAGGTAGTTTTTGCATCTGTATAAGGTACCCATTTTCTTGTGTACTTTGTTTACAGTCTGGGGAATGTGCAAGTCAAAAGTCGAAGTTGAAGAAGTCTTGCACTAAGAGATTGAGAGCTATGAAAACTATTATCTGCTAATCCCTGGTGATCATTGTGGTATTCCACTCACAACTGAAGACCTTCAGTGCTCCAACTTAAACAGGATTGCTATGAGTATTCGCTTACATGGTTTTCTGAGTGGCAACACTGTTGCCTGACACAAAACCTTGCTTATGTATGTTTAAATGTGGTGCGCTGCATGAATATGCAATGAGCACTGCTGCACACAGTGCATTAGCATGCACACATGTAAACTCTGTTGTACACTTTGAGTGAAGCTTACGCAGTGTTTACTGAATCCAAAGGATAGTCTCTTTTCACAGGTTACCTTGGGATGGTGTATGCCTGGAATGATTTTACAATACTATTTGTTATTCCACAGTTTGTTCTGCTTTGAGGTTGCCAACATTATCCACCATGCAATCACCACACTAAAGGTTTTGCTGAATTGATTAAGCAGAGTCTCACCAAAAAATGAAAAAAAATCTTAGAATGAGTTGAAAAAATCTCACTTTCGAGAATAAGCTAGAGACTGTCAATCACCGTTAGTAAAGAATCAGGTAAAAGGACCCCCTATGCCATTATTCAGCTAGTTAATATCTCTTATATACTTTGTGAATGTCTAAGCTTAATGTTACCTATGCACTAATGTTCTCAGTTATGATCCTCATATTATTGTCTAGTACCTGACGATACTTTTATCCTGTACTGTTAATGGTATCAGTTCAGGATAATTTTGTGCAGTCTGCATGCTTTCTTTCCTTGTGATATTTTTCTATGTTTTAATAGATGCATAAAAATGTATTTGCACACCATCTTGCCTTCTTTTTGCTTCTGTTGTTTTTGTTTTATTAGTCCTTCTCTGATGTGGTTTTGAATCACATAAATGTCAACATTTTTTAGTCATCTTCTCAGGGCTACAAGACTAAATACCCAAAAATCTGTTTACATAAAAATCATCAAATACCTACAAACTGTATCTAATAACATTTGAAATTCGTACTCCTTCCACCTGAAAATAAACCTGTATCACTCTTTATTGGGCTAATCGGTTCCCTATAAAAGAACATGCAAACCTGTTACTTATTTGTGTAGCACATAAAGCCATTTGCAATGCTCCAGCTTTTACTTTTAGTTCCCAGACTTGCCATCAAAAATAACCCTTATTATCTTTACTCCCAAGTCAATAATGATTCAGTTTTTGCAAAATCTTCCTTTTATCATCCGCAGATTGTTTTCCTGTATCCTAAAGTCATAACTGTGGGAATACTGTTCTAAAGAAATTTTTAACATATTTGCATATAAAAAAAATCAGAAAAAAGCTAACATTTGTAGGAAAAAGAACAACTTATGTTTGAATCATTTATTAGACTATAACATAAACTAAGCCAACTAACACTTGTTTTAACTATATTAATATTCCGTTCTAAGAAAAGGTATTCTCTTTAGTATATAAACCTGCTAATTCTGAAACCTATAATCTCAATTCGAACATAATAAACCATGCACTGCAACTCATTATTATCGACTTTAGTTCTTTATTCCTAATGTAAATATGTATGTGTTGATCATGTTTGTTATTCCCTTCTTTGCCTGTTTTCAAGTCACTGACATATTGCATGAGAATGTTTTCCGTAAAGGTATATACTCATAATTCTTAATGTGTGTATCAATTCCTGTTTATTTACTATTTAATAATGTACTTTTTATCTTGCATTCTCTCATAACGCATGTATTACAGCTGAAATTGGTCCTCTATGGATTAATCCACTAATGAAGTTAGCAAGTATCAGTAAAGACAATAAATAAAATAAATGTTTCAGGTCAGTAAAAATTAGGTAGTCAACACTGGTGGCTCAAAATAGCAATAGAATCAAGCTCCACTTTATAATTATAGGTTCATAGGTTCAGAGATTAGTACCAGGCTAACTGCTCTTGCAAGCCATTTTATGCCTAGCCAATTATCCCTTGTGAGACTCAAACCCTGTACCTTGTGTTTGTAAGGCAAATACCTTAACCATTATCATTATTATATTATTTTAAATGCTGATTTTTTTTCTAACATTTTATTTCATGGACAAGAGCCATTGCCTCTGGCCATACCTTCTCAATAGTTACAACTAACTTAGTTCATTAGCTTCACATAAATCAGTATTTTGTTCATTACTGATTATCAGAAAGATTGAAAGTTTTTTTTAACATCAATAAATGACATTATAAGTGTATGACTATGTCTGAATATCATATGACTATGCAGAGTGTCATCAATAAAATGATGACTTGTTAAAGAATAGTCAGAGAACAATCACACAGATGAGCATTTTAAAGGAGTTTAAAATATGTTACTGCTAAAAGTCTAACTTACATGGCATGATTACATGGAATGAATTATACAGATTGATGCAGCTACCCCAAAAGGGTGACTTAGCCAGTGACTTGGCTGTTGGTAGTTGTTTGCTATTTAATCTGCACTTGAGAGCTGCTTTCACTGTGCTTTTATATTAAGAAATTCCAGGATCATCCATCTTGTGGCAGAAGGTGTTCATCTGGTGTCTGTGAGTTAGGAAGCACCCCAAGGATCTCAAAGTGTGGTTATTTATTGGATAGAGGAAAACAAGAGTCAGTTTTCAAGCCTTTTTTCTATGCTATAAATCAAGCAAGTTTGATGGAGCTGCCCATCAAGCATAGGCAGTTAGCAGTGCCTTGTATAGTAGCAAATGCATAGACAGTAAACTTTCTCAATAAAGTTAGGATTGGATCCAAAACCTGTTAAGCCAGTGTGGAATTGTCTGGAATTAAGTTCAGAGCATCTAGCTTGCACATGGAATACCACTACCATATCCTAGCATTATATAACATTTTGCCCTTAACCCTAGAAACTAGTTTGTGTAACAAATAGTACAACCATATCATAGCACTATATAACATCTTGCCCTTAACACCAGAAACTATACTAGGAGATGCCTGTTAAATCCCAATCCTTAATCTTAAGCAGCCCACCCTTTTACAGTACCAGACAACATGAATATGCAATTTCCAGCTGTCTCTGTGGCCAGCTTGGTAGATTTGGGCATCTTAAGTTAATGTAGCAATTGTCTCATACATGTAAGTAAGTAAGTACTAGGCTAGCTGCCCTTGTGGACCATTTTAGCCTAGCCAGTTTCCCATTAGTGAGAATCAAACCCTGTACCTCTTGAATGTGAGACAAATACCTTAACCATTATGTCAACCCCATGTTGTCAACCAGTTAATTATTAAAGAAAAATAACACAGTATGTGACAGATATAAATACTCAACTTCAAAGAGGCAAAAATGTTGCACATAAATGCGGTTTTCAGGAATGCCCTTCTTACATTCCTCACATACACCACTCACAACACACACACAGATTGTCTTATTCTGAGGCTATTAAAAGGAAGCTTCCAAAAATCTTAAAGACCCCAAAACCACCTAACAGCAGCACTGTTCCTCAGAAATCATTAAAACACACATCAAATGCTATACCAAACATCTCACATAAGCCTATACTCAATGGTTCCCCAAGATCATAGCCCATAAAGCCAACATGTAATTTACCTAATACTCATTGAGAGCAACTGTGGTGGTGGTGCTGCGGTAGCGTTGTCACCTCACAGTAAGAAATTGTCCTGTTTGATTCTCAGTTAGAGCATCTTCTGTGTGGAGACATGCGTGAATGGGTGTACCTTCGTTGAAGGTTGTGCGCCAGGGCTGGCAACTCGGCACGTAAAAATCTACTGTCAATCATTAGCGGACCGGAGTTCTGCTGTGGCGACCTCTAACCGGGAAAAACTGAAAGACACACACACACTCTCGCCATTGAGAACTCCATTGTGCAGCATACAGATGCCCCTCTCACAAGGTTAGAAAAGGATAATGATTAGTTGCCTGTCAGAAGCCAGGATCTGCAGAATTATGCATGCACTCAAGTCACGGCACCTCAAGTACCAATATGATTCTATCATAGCCCATGTGGGTGTAAATGACATCAGACATACCTCACTGGATAATACAAAAAGAGACATAATGGATCTCTAAGCGCATATGTTAGCGATAGGTATGAGCCTTGCAGTAAGCAGCATTCCACCTTCACTAGGATGATGCCACAGTATGAACATAAAATGATTGATTTTTATAATGGGCTTTGTTTCTGGTATCCAATCAAGGAATGAAATATCTGCCAGCATGGGAGGACATGGCCGAAAAACCACATTGCTTTTCCAAAGGTGGGCTGCATCTGTACCCACTAAGCTTTTGGATATTGGATAAAGCTGTATCCACCCCCTTGGAGCCTTTTTTAGGCAATGACAAAAATAGAAAACTACCAGTTTAGTGAAAAAGTCTGCAAACAACCTTAAGGTGTTACTGCTCAATACTAGGTTCATAGGTGTTTACTAGGCTGAGGACCACAAGGGCCTTTTTAAGACTAGCCATGCATCCCAAATCTCTGACAAGTTCTGATACCCTTGATAAGTGTAAGCAGGAGTTTGGGAGATGAACCATTTAGAAGCAGAGGGCTGGGAAATTATGGTCTCAATCTACATTAGCAACAAATATGTCTCCAGTTGGTTAAACAGTATGATACCATGGACCTCATCCATCTACAAGCCACCATAGATATGGGTCCTCACCATATCATGGCTAGCTACAGGTCACAATCTGTGCCCCTACTACAGGTGCTCATCGTCCAGACAAACACCTAATTCACGGGTAGCTTTAACTTCCCCTCTATAGACTGGGAAATTTACACTGCCTAAAACTCACAGGCACAACACTTCCTGTACTTTATTAACACAAACACCCTTGAGCATATAGTGCATGCTCCAACTGGAGGATCAAGCATATTGGATCTGGTACTCACCAGCCTGGGAAACAATTGCACCCCCCCCCCCATTCCACATCCTCACTAGTAATGTGGACTCACAAAGCTGTCTCTTTTTTAAGTAAAATAAGAAAACCCAACTAAACCAGTAACAGTTAGTAACTATTCTAAGGCAAAGTACACCCTATTAAGGGACAGTTGTCAAAATTCAGAGCTCCCTCTAACCCCAAGATCACAGTTACCTATGCAGAATTATTCACAGAGTCCCTATACAAAATCAAATAAGCATGTGAATGGCTGCATACAAGCTGCCATACCTGCCAGTAGTAAACCAAAAACAAACCCCACTAGTGGACTCCTCTCCTAAACAAGATATACAATAAAGCAAGAAAACTCATGTCAAAAATCAGGAAGAACAACTCCCTTAAAATAAGTGCTTTCTTATACAAGTAAACAAGAAACTACAAAGTCTAATTAAGTCTAACAAGACCAGCTATGAGTTCAGGATAGCCTTCAAAGCTAAAAACGATCACAAGGCCTTCTACAGTTATCTCTGAAACCTTCAAAGTTACACTCAGCAGTATGCATTCAGTCACTTACGAGTCTATATTATAAGTTCGAAGTTTGAAAACTTCGAATCTCATATGATCGACATCATATGAGTGAAGTTTTCAAACATTGAACGTTTCAACGGAGATTGCCGTAGGGAATATTTCCCTTTACTTCAATGTTGTGCTAGCTTGGAGTTGGCATATTTAAGTAGCGGGGGGTGTGGTGGGTATAGGAGGGCTTGCCCCCCTGCATGGAGCATTCAGGTAGGTTTTTTTGTTTTTAGTTTGTTTATATTTTATGTTCGATGTTTGAAAACTTCGCTCATATGGAGTTGATCATATGAGATTTGAAGTTTTCAGACTTCGAACATATAATATAGACCCATCTGTTACAAGCTGTTGAGATGGAATCTTTATCTGGCTTACAGAGCTTCTTCAGATCCAGCCCTGATGGATCTGCTACACATGCACAAAACAAACAGCAGCAGAAACACTAGATCCATAGATCTGAACTTTGCTTATGATGTAAACAGAACATGCTGGAGAAGCAGATATGTGTCCCAAGGAATCCTTGCACCATGGAATAGGCTTCCCATCTATGTAAAACGGAGTTAATTACTGAGCTTATTCAGATGAAACCTTGACAACTGGGTCGGAAAATGTAAATATAGCCACAGCCTGGCCCTCATGTCTCTTATGGCTGAAGCCATCAATAAGAAAAGTATCATCCTAACACCCCATCCCTACAAATCCTAAGTTACATCCCTACTAACATGTCCCCCTGTACAGACACCCATGATACTCATAACTCAAATGCTTTGGGGTGTGTAGCTGGGCTTGTAAGGCCCGTAGTGGTTGTTAGCCTAGTAACATACCTATTACCCTATCACTGAGTAGCTAGAATAATATTTATCATTGCACTATAAAAGTTTCTACTAAATAAGCTGTGTTCTTCAAAGACTTTAATGCTTATAGCATAACTTATTAACTCTGTACCTCCTTCAGTTAATGGTATCCCCATGATTAGTGTTATTTGGTGGTGAGGCATAATTACTTACTATGTTTAAAGATCCCATTCATAGTTGGATGCATTGGTCATTTCCTTTTAAAATAATGATCTCACTGGAAAATTGCAGTCAACAAATACTAATCTACAAACTCACATGCTCCAAATCTACTAGACAGCAGCTTCTTCTCTCTTTAGAAATATGGACAAGCTATATGAAGCACACTGCAGCATACTTCAAAGCATACCACTCAACCTCTTAAAGCAAGAAATCTAGACAAAGTCAAAAATAATGAGGGGGAAAAGGCCCCAAAATAGGAATACTTTTTAAATTTTGCTCTTACAAACTTCAAAAATTGATAGAATACCAGGTGTTACATGAATGTGGATTTTTTTGAAGGGTATGAAGTTTGAAACTCAAATGTCTATAATTATTTTCTAACTTCAATCCTTAATGATTTGCCAGTGATTTTCCTGAAAACCAACATTTTATGAGGAACAGACCAAACAAATGAGGCAAAAATCTGGGCATTCTATAAAAATCTGGACAGTTGAGAGGTATGCTTCAAAGGCTGTGTCAGTTAAATGCTGCTTATATTAGTTCCATGTTACGTTTTCTGTCTCTCTTCCTCCCATGTCTTATATTGTTAGAACATGAGCAACACAAAAATTGTCTTGCTTACAGTTAGAAGTACACCAGTGCTGCAGTTGTTTCCCTTGCAAAAGTGTTATCTATTTAATCTCTCTGTACTATTTTATTTTATATTTTATTTACATTTGTTTAAAGTTCAGGCTCAGCCTGAGTGAAACACAACACATTCTGAAAACAAAAAATAGAGAAATGTAAACAACAGAGTAATTCAAACTAACTACACAGAATAAAACTGCGTATAATCATTCCAGTGAAAAAACACAGTGCAATGTACAATCCAGCAGAGTGTAATTTACAATATATTCATTTGTTTCTTAAGTGGGTCAATCTTCAGTGAATCTTGAGAGAGGAGAAGAGACTTAGAAAGGAGACAGGTTAGGTGATCTGTCCTGTATTGCAGCAGGAGCATTCAGCTTGGATGTGCTTTTTGAGCTGCTTTCTGAATTTGGAATAAGTATTGTTTTCCAAAATGTCAATGAGGAGTGCCAACGAGTAGGTGCCTGAGAGAAGAAAGCCTGTGCAGTGCTGTTGAGTTTATTTCTATGGGTAATGAGAGGTGGTGTGGCTTTTGAGTAGTATTGCAGGTTGTATGAGGAGTTTTTTCCCATGATGTCTAGCTGCAAGGGGAATAAATGTGTAGATGTGTAGAGCTGCAGTAGTTTGTAGATATGGGATCCTAAAGGTAGGCTAAATCTTTGTTTTATGGGTAGCCATTTGGCTTTTTTTGCTGGTATAGTGATGCTGACAGACAGGTAACTTTGTAATGAATCAGCAGATGCTGTTATAGATAGTCCAGAATGTGGTAATGTTTTTCTTGGAGGCAGAAGCAAAGAATGGAACTTATATTCAAGTTGGGAAAGGAGAACTCCTCTGCCAATGACTGCTCTGGCTGGTTGGGATAGAAAAGGGGAGATGTTTTTGGCCCAGAAGAGGATGGAGTTTATTCTGGCTCTCTCTTTGTTTATGTGAAAGTGGAAGTTTAGTAACTGATCAAGCCATAGTCCTATGTATTTGAAGGTGGAGGTTGTCTCTATGGAATGGTTGTGTAGGTCAAAGACAGTTAATGACAGCCCCCTCATAAGAGCAACTAACAGGGTCTCTACCCATTTCGCTCCCCACCCTGCCCCCTATTCCTTCCCGCCCTCACTGCTCCCACCTTTATTACACCCACAAACCCCTCCCATCTTTCCAATAGCCAACCACAGCGCTAACCCAACACTACATCCTCCATCTTCCCACTACTATCACACCTCCTCAACTAACATGTACAAGCATACCTTACCTTTGCTCACTGCATGCACTCTCCTTGCATATCTTACATCCTACCAAAGCTCCATCATTCCCCCACTCAACCACTACCACTGTACTACTACTCACACCACCACTCATGTCTCACCCTCACTCAGCTCTCCCCCCACCAACTCAAGAACCATCCCTATGCACCCCCACATATTCTACCAACTATATTACTCAAACATAAAGCTTCCCTACAACTTAACATAGTAACCCTCCCACCATACTTATTACCCACAGAGCACAATCATAAAGTTTCCCTTATAAACAAACACATTCAAAAACTGAGAAAACTAATAACCTCATGCATATCAAAACTAGCCCTAAGTGGAGATATCCACCCCAACCCTGGCCCTACCATCTCCAACCCCAATCCTCATAATCAGACTAGAAACCACAACTTCTCCCATATTACAGCTAATAGAAAGCCAAGTGACTTCCTTCTACTAAGCTTAAATATTAGAAGTATATCCAACAAAGTCCATGAACTCCATGCCACCATAGACTTGTACTCCCCAGATATAGTCATCCTGATAGAAACCTGGCTAAAACCTCACATTACCAGTGAGCAAATACTCCCTACAGGTTATGGCATACTAAGAGTAGACCGGCTAAACAAGAAAGGAGGCGGTGTAGCTATAATATTTAAACAGCATCTAAACATCCAGATCTTAAAATTAATAGCTCCACAAATAGGCAATGAAGAAATAATATATACCAACCTCAAAATAAATCAAAACAACCATCAGCATAATTGGATGCTACTTCCCACCTGGCCAAAATATCCCTCCACTAGAAAACCTCCTCAGCTGGTCTACCCACCATCTCCCCCAAGAAACTATCATCTTAGGTGATTTCAATTTTGACTGACAATCCTGTTCTGGCAACAATCCAACCCATCATGTACACCTTCATGGCTTCACCCAACTAGTCCAGTCACCAACAAGGATAAATAAAAACTCCAGCAAGCACACTACCCTGGATTGGATACTAGTCAGTAAGAGCCCCCCAGTCATATATAACAGGCTGCTTATCAGATAGCCTCAGTGATCACTCCCCAGCATTCCTACTAAAAAAAAATACCTATACCAAGCTAAACATGTCATCTACTGTCAAATATGTAAAAAAATAAACTTTAACCCACTCACATTCATCTCATCCCTCAAAGAATGTAACTGGCATCCTCTAAAGTACCTCAGTCTTGATGAAGCAGTTGAATTTTTTAATACTACCTTCCTGAGCATCCTTAATTACCATGCCCCCATAAGACTTTCCAGAATCAAAGCACAACCCTCCTCATGGCTACAGAAAACCACTAAGTCAGAAATGAAAAACAGGGATAAAGCCTGGGAGCACTGGCGCAAAACCAAAACACCCTCAACTAGACAGAAATTCCTAGAACTACGCAATAGATTCAAAAAGCTAATAAAACAGGACAAATTCCAATGCTACCAGTCTGCCCTAGACTCCTCCCAACACAGCCCCAAACAAATCTGGTCCTCCATAAACTCCATCCACCACCCAGGTAAAGTCAGTACCCCTCCTCCTAACATCCCTCACTCCTCAGAAAATATTGCTACCTCAATCAACACACACTTCACACAAACCATACTATCACTAGCTAAACAACACAACCCCCCTCCCCTCCAACCCACACCTTCAACTAGTAATCTCTCCACTGCCTTCTCTTTTTCTCCTGTACCTACCTCCAACATAAAAAAACTCTTAACTAAACTTAAGCCCACCAAATTAGCAGCAGACAACCTCCCAAGTGAATACCTACAAATCGCAGCTGATGTTCTGGCCTACCCAGTATCCATCTTGATTAACCGATCTCTGTCAGAAAGTTATGTTCCCACACTGTGGAAAGTATCACATATAATTCCCCTCCACAAAGGCGGACCCTCCACAGAACTAACCAATTACCGCCCCATAGCTATTCTCTCTCCACTCTCCAAAATACTAGAGAGATGCATACACTCTCAGGTCTCAGACTATCTCCTTACTAACAACCTCCTTTCCAATACTCAGCATGGTTTCCGACCAAACCATAGCATCACCACTGCCTTACTCTCCTTTACTAACACTATCCTTCAACATAAAAACAATGGCTATCTCTCCTCTGCTACGTTCTTAGACCTATCTAAAGCATTTGACATGGTCCCACACAAACAACTTATCTCTGTCCTCAATAACCTATCCTTCTCACAATCAGTCACCAACTGGTTTCCCCCTACTCTTCTCTGTTTTCACCAATAATCTAGCCTCTGCCACCAAACATGGCACACTCATACAATACGCAGATGACTCAACCATCATCTGCTCAGCCCAGTCCCTACCCGAACTGCAAAAAGTCACACAGGAAGCCTTTTCCTCTGTTGAAACATGGTTATCCGATACCCAATTAATACTCAACCCAAACAAAACTAAACTACTCATCTTCCAACCCACCAAACATACTCAGAACAACTCTCACTTTAACATCACAGCAAAAGACAACACCACTATATACCCAACTGAACACACCAAATTGCTAGGAGTGGAAATAGACAATAAACTAAAATTTGACATTCACATATCCACGACCATAAAAAAAGTCCACAAAAAACTAGGAGCGCTATACAGAAATAAGCAACTTCTCACCAAAGCAGCAAAGATTTCAGTAGCAAATTCCCACCTTATCGCCACCCTACTTTATGCCTGTCCAATATATACCAACCTAAGGCAATGCGATCTAAACAAGCTAGAGACCTGCTACAACAAAATCACCAAATTTGCCACAGGGGCATCCTACCGTAGTCACCACTGTCTCTCACTTGCTGAACTGGGCTGGCTTGAACTCCCTCACCTCCTTCAATGGTATCAACTCTCACTCACCCACAAACTAGTAAACCATCCACTAAATGTCCCATCCCTCCAGAATCTACTCCAACCCTATCGCACCACCAGACCACTAAGATCCAGCAACAAAAATCACTTGCAGATCACTAAAGCAAATAACTCTGCTGGTGAAGCACTATTCTCTTCCACCATAGCCAAATTATGGAACTCCCTCTCACCCACAATTACATCCGTACCATCATGCACCCATTTCAAAACTTTACTAAAAGCACACCTAAAAACATGCTGGCTATGCCCTTGCAATTTCCACTCTAATATCACCCACCCCATCCAACCACTACCTTTCTTTCCACTCCACTAACTATCTTGATTATAGCAAGCTCAGATGGTCATAAGTCTAGTACTTATTATACAGCAGGAACTTCTTATTGTAACATTTGTTAATGTCTGTTATGTACTTCACAGATAAAGATTCTAGTTGTCTACTGATGTACTATGTTCTTCATGTGTAAATATGCTGTAATTGCTATGTAAATTGTTAATCGCTATGTAATCCAATGTAACTACTGTCTGTTTATTTTAACTGTGGAGCTTTTCTCCCCGGGCCTCCGCTGAAAATGGACCTATGTCCAGTCGGACACTCCCAGTCAACAAATATAAATAAATAAATAAATAAATAAATAAATAAATAAATAAATTAGATGCTTGCTGAATTTTATGTGGAGTTCCAAAAAGCATAGTTTTAGTCTTGGTGATGTCGAGAAGTAGATTAGCATTTATGATCCATTGGTGGAGCTCGTGTAAGTCTGACTGAAGTTGGCACTGAATGTTGGTGTAAGAGTGATGTGATCAATAAATCACCATGTTATCAGCACAGAGGATAACTTGTATTAATAAGTTATGTTATAAGCTTTGTAACAGTAATCACACTCCTCTTATTAACCAGGCAGTACATAGGTATGCAGCTTACACTAATCACATACATTTTTCTCTGCATTCTTCAGTAAAAGAGATATTGTTTAGTAGGTCAAAGATTTCATAGCCCAAATGATGGCTTTTAATACTTTCACACTATAAAGTACCAGGCACTTTTTATTTTGATAAGCAAATCAGTGTGATTAATTAGTAGCTAGTAATACAGTTCTGTTTAGCTTGATTTTGTTTGAGTGGTGTGGGTACATAGAATATTGCTACAAATACTAACTCATAACAATGCATAGTCAGCTTATGGCATGTTATTTATTGTGTAATAATGAGGAATTGAGCAGAGCAACACAAAATGGTCCCCCAATCTAATTATTTTAAGCATAATATAAGAAGAGAAAATTCTGCTCCCCTACCCTACCCCCATTCCCACTAAGCCCCTCTTTCATTAGATTTATACTTCCCTAACCCCTCTTATCTATTACCTCATCAACACCCTCCCATTAATTCATAAATACACACCCTACTAACTCCTCCCACATACTCACACTTATCTTCCTTAAGATGGCTTACATCACTAATACACTACAACACACTTTTATTCATTCTCACCTGCATCGCTCTTCTAGGCCTACTATTCTATACCACCTCTATATAAGCCACCTTAAGCCCACCTCCACAGTAATCCAGCACTCACACCCTACCAGTAACAGATAACAATAATAGTTACTCTCACATATCTCCTTATTCAATCTCAACTCATACCACTACTCTCACCCAAACAAAACTTCTCTATATCAAATCCAAACTTAAACTCTGCCTCTCACAATACCTCATACCCCTCTCTAAGAACAATCATGCCCATACTATAATTCACCTTCTCTTCTCACTTTACTAAATGTGGGGACATCCACCACAACCCTGGCCCAAACCATCCCCAAAAATCTAATGCAAACCCAAAGGAAAATTCCAATTACACTTTAATTTAATAAACATTCATGGCATCTGTAATAAAATTTCCAAATTTCATACCTGGCTAACTACCCACACCCCAACTATTGTCACAAAAACTGAAACATGGCTAAAGCCACATACTTCAGATAATGAAATTCTCTCCCCAGGCTACAACATAATTTGTTTTGATAGGCTCAACAGAAAGAGCGGTGGTGTTGCATTAATATATCAAAACTCCCTAAATCTCACTTATTACCCCAAACCAGTCCCTACCTTTCAAAACTTGGAATTTCTCCTAACAACTCTTCAAATAAACAATAAAAACCTAACTATCATAGTAGTCTATACCCACCCCCCCCCCAGGTCAGAACATTCCCATTTTAGAAGAATTTCTATCATGGATAAATCTAAACATATCAAATGAAACTATAATCCTAGGAGATACAAATATTAATTGGCAAAGTCTTACCTCCAACTCCCCAGCCAACAGCATAAATTTACAGAGCTTTACTCAGTTTATAAAAACTCCTACCCATGGCCTATCTACAGGATCAGAATATATCTTAGATTGGATATTGGCATGTTATTTACTGTTATTTGCTGATACTCAAACTCTGGCACCCTACCCAACATACTAAGTGACCACCTCCCAGCATACACCCATAAGAATCACCCTCATATAGTCAATACACACTCCTATAAAACATCCACAAATCTCCCCTACTTTGACCAAAATAAATTCTTAAGCATTCTAAAAACCCATAACTGGCACCCACTAAAACCTTTCCCCCTAGATGAGGCAGTTAATTACTTTAATAAGTTCTTCTTGGATACTCTTAATAGCTTAACCCCCATACATATCAAGCGAACAAAGGTGAATCACACCCCATGGCTAATAAAACTGACCAGACAATGCAGCCTTCATAGAAACAAGGCATGAAAAACTTGGCAAAAAGATAGAACACAACAAAACAAAATTAATTTCAAACAACTAAGAACTAGAGCCAAGAAGCTAGTAATACAAGATAAAAAATATATTTATACTCTAAGCTAACAACCTTACAAAATAATCCAAAGAAATTCTGGAAGTCAATCTCCACCCTTCTCAACACTGGAACTCTGCAGAATCCCTCTCCTGCACCTGATAAGACACCTAATCAAATTTCCCATGACTTTAATACTCACTTTATTATCACCATCCAAAAATTAATTAAAGACTACTCAACAAGCCCAAACCAATATTTTGTATTTTTTTAACATTTGTTAATTGGGAAAGTCTGAGTTTGGAATTACGCCAATTTTCAGCAGAGGCCCAGGGAGATACACTTCAGATGCATGTCTTTATAATGTGGGAGGAAACCCACATGAACACAGGGAGGACATGCTGACTCCACACAGAAGGCACTCCAAGAATTGAACCAGAGAACCTCTTGCTGTGAGGTGACAGTGCTACTGCTGCACCACTGCGCAATCCGGTGTTCCCAGAATACTAATAATCTCATACAAAATGACAATGAACCACTCATTCCTGACAAAAACTCCAGTCCTTCTATAACTCACTCATTTTCTATTCAACCAGTATCCACATCTCTTATATGTAAACTATTAAAAAACTCAAACCATGCTCTCTTTCCACAGACAACCTACCCCAGAATATTTACAACTAGCAGCAAATGCAATTGCATATCCAGTTGGTATTCTTATAAGCCACTCTCTCACAGAAGTTTACATTCCACATCTATGGAAAAAAAATCTATTATTACTTCACTACATAAAGGTGGAAATTCTCATGACCTCTCAAACTATAGCCCCAGCTCTATACTTTCCTCACTATCCAAAATCCTTGAGAAGTATGTACACATACAATTACTCAAGTACCTCATTGCTAATAATCTTCTGTCTCCCACTCAACATGGCTTCCGCCCAGAGCACAGCACTATTACAACCCTGCTCTCATTCACAGATACTGTCAACAAAGCCTTAGATACAAATCACCCCACTTCAGTAATCCTATTGGATCTATCTAAGAATTTTCACACAGTATCACATACTAAACTTCTGATCCAATTAACAAAACTTGGCTGCGCCTCCAAATCCCTCAACTGGTTTACATCATACCTAAACAACAGACAACTATCTGTAAAGTGGCATAACATCTAATATGATTATCTGTCAGACAATATGAGAGTCCCACAGGGTAACATTCTGGGACCATTACTCTTCAACATCTTTATTAATGACCTCCACAAAGTCTCTCAACTAGGTAAAATTATCCAATACGCCAACAGTTCAACAATAATCTCTACTTTAAACAATTTCTCTGACCTCCTCACAGTTACTCAAAATGCTTTTACAGAGATTGAATCATGGCTAAGCAATTCACAACTGCTACTAAACGCCAAAAAAACCCCAAAACTTATATTATTCTCTTCAAAACCAGCAGATATAGACTTCAAAATTTTATCTAAAGATGGAATTGAAATAGAAATAGTAAAATCTGCCAAACTACTAGGCATTACAATTGATGACAAACTCACCTTTGAAACACATTCTCAACGTAATAAAGAAAACACACTTTAAACTTGGCAAACATTATCGTCATAAACTTTACTTGGACAAAAACACCAAAACAAAACAGGCAAGTACCTTACTCATCCCTGCTCTACTTTATGGTAATGCCATCTTTACTAACCTTCACTCATCCCTCAGCAATAAACTTCAGTCTTGTTACTATAAAATAGTTAAATTCACCTCAGGAAAATCTAACCGCTCACAACACTGCTGAGCAATCTCTGAATTGAACTGGTTGGATTTCCCAAGCTATCTTTGCTCTACCCAATTAATGCTAGCCCATAAACTAATTTATAAACCAAATACCTGCCCAGCACTCTCATCAATACTACAAACTTATATTCCTTCACGTACCCTAAGATCCTCCAACAAATTGCAAATTACTACTAAGTGTAACCAAGCCCAACAAAAGAGCTGGACAATGCTTGTTCTCCCATAGCATTGCTAATAAATGGAACTCCTTAACCTCCCATATTACCCAAATAGACTGTATAAAGACATATAAAGTAGCATTAAAAACTTACTTCCTACATAACCTCAAATGCCAATGCAAATTAAACAAGCTACCATAAAACCTTCACTACTTATTTCTAATCCAGTTCCATAGTTCAAAATAACTTTTACCCTGACAGCAACACAGCTCTATTACTGCTATAACTGTTTGGCAAGAACTGCCATTTTTTTTCATGCAATACCAAAAAGAAACAACTCAAGCTTTGTACTATACTGCCAACTGTTATCTAAGTTTATATAAGTTCTGATACATACTGATAAGTTTTATATTTTCTATGTATTCTGCTTTTATAATTTTTAAAAAATTATTTCCACTTTTAAAATGTTTTTTGTCATGTGTCTATATTTTTATTTGACTGCATTAATTGTGGAGCTTTTTTCCACAGGCCTCCACTGAAAATGGGTTCCTGACCCAGTGGACTTTCTCAGTCAACAAATGTCAATAAATAAATAAATGCATTTTATACTTTTCTGTTCACAGCTAAGTTGCTAGTTATATCTTAAGATCCCGTATCTTCTGCTTAAATTTTAGTTGGTAATGTAAACTGTATCATGTTAAGTATAAAGTGAAGGGTTACATCCAGGGGCAATTTCAAAAAGCAGTTCTGTGCCCTCACCTCACATTTGACCTTTTAAGGAAAACAAGGAAGACCCTACATTCTTTGGCACGGCAACAGTATACTTGTTCTAATAGAAATTATGATGCTTTAGAAGGTCACTCGGAAGAATATTGGTATTGTCAATATGATGCATGCAAATTACTAATATGCCCCGCCATTATGTGCTTCTGACCTAGGACATTACAGTGCAGTGCACAATCTTGGCAAAGCATGTCCGAGCATATGGAAAACACATTTGAACATTAGTTTTCCTTCAAATTTAGGCTGGCTATTTAAAGGCCAAAACAAATGTATTTATTTATTGACATTTGATTACCAAGAATATCCGACTGGGTAGAGCCCATTTTCAGCAGAGGTCCAGGTTGAAAAGCTTCAAAGTAGTAGAAAACATTTTAAGAACAGCAATGTTACAGTATTTAAAATAATACAAAAAACACTACAGTTTAAATAAGTATACCAAATTAGACATAACATGAAAACATTTTAAGATTAGGTACAAGTTATATGACAATGATTTAATAGTTACAGAAATTTCATGTCTATATTATAACAGCGAATGATCAAAAGATCGAACGCTATTATATCGACCCCTTAAAGTCGAAAACTAAAATGAGCGAACAACCAGAACAGCGATTTCTTTCCCAGGGAAAGAAATCGCTGTTCCCAAACAAAAAAAATAATAAGAAAACACACTAAACACTATTTTAAGTGGGGGGTTTTGCCCCACACACCCCTCATGTGGGGGTTGCCCCCACACCCCCCTATTTAAATATACCAACTCTGAGATCACACTACAGTGGAGGAAACAGCACAACCCGGACAGTCGGTGCAGCGATTTCTTTCCCTGGGAAAGAAATTGCTGTTCTGGTTGTTCGCTCTTTTTAGTTTTCGACTTTAAGGCGTCGATATAACAGTATTCGATCTTTTGATCATCCACTGTTATAAAGTAGACCTGAAATTTCAGCCAGGTTATAAAGAAATTATAGGTAAGTTAGTATAAAACAAATAGGAATTGCAATATTAAATGAGAGAAATGCAGGCTTATGGTATATTTAGAGAGAAAGCCAGGGGAGAGAAATTGATTAAAGTAAGGAAGTGAGTGAAAAAGGGAGAGTTGAGATGTAAGGTATGAGTAGGTAATTGTTCACATTTAGGAATATAGTTTATCCTGGTGTTGAGTAAGAACAGAGCAGCTTTTGGCTAAGACATCTTTCAGAATGGTTTTGAAAGATGGGTGCGAGGGGAGGGAGGGTATTGACCTGATGAATACAGGTAAGGGGTCTCCAGCCTTAGGAACATGGTACAGATGCAGACATATATCAGATGCTAGGATGTGCCCTACCCATCCACATGCCATTTAGTATTATATCAGAATTTCATAACAGTGTGGCAAAGAACCCCACAAACATAACATTTTACTTACAAAATTGGTGATTTTTCCAGGACAAGTGAGGATTATTATGTTTTCATTGTATACTGTCTGTGTTTTAACATAGGAATCCTTAAGTAAAATTTTCTACTGAGTACAGAGCTCAGACTTAGAATTAGGTAGTAATTTCCCAGTAGCCCAGATCTGCAATCCTTACAGTTTTGAATGTGCTGCAGAAATACAGATCATTTTATAATGGATATGGTATCATGATGCGTGAGTGGGCTGTCCATCTAGGCATGAGAAGTACGTGTACGGAAGCATATCATACAGCACTGTACAGCTGCTGCACCTATCAGCATCATGTATGGGGGGTATATTTTTAGTCCTTCCATCATTGCAGATTTGTTAGGTGACCTTGAGGAAAGTATTTAAAATAATACAAAAAACACTACAGTTTAAATAAGTATACCAAATTAGACATAACATGAAAACATTTTAAGATTAGGTACAAGTTATATGACAATGATTTAATAGTTACAGAAATTTCATGTCTATATTATAACAGCGAATGATCAAAAGATCGAACGCTATTATATCGACCCCTTAAAGTCGAAAACTAAAATGAGCGAACAACCAGAACAGCGATTTCTTTCCCAGGGAAAGAAATCGCTGTTCCCAAACAAAAAAAATAATAAGAAAACACACTAAACACTATTTTAAGTGGGGGGTTTTGCCCCACACACCCCTCATGTGGGGGTTGTGCCCCCCACACCCCCCTACTTAAATATACCAACTCCAAGATCACACTACAGTGGAGGAAACAGCACAACCCGGACAGTCGGTGCAGCGATTTCTTTCCCTGGGAAAGAAATTGCTGTTCTGGTTGTTCGCTCTTTTTAGTTTTCGACTTTAAGGCGTCGATATAACAGTATTCGATCTTTTGATCATCCACTGTTATAAAGTAGACCTGAAATTTCAGCCAGGTTATAAAGAAATTATAGGTAAGTTAGTATAAAACAAATAGGAATTGCAATATTAAATGAGAGAAATGCAGGCTTATGGTATATTTAGAGAGAAAGCCAGGGGAGAGAAATTGATTAAAGTAAGGAAGTGAGTGAAAAAGGGAGAGTTGAGATGTAAGGTATGAGTAGGTAATTGTTCACATTTAGGAATATAGTTTATCCTGGTGTTGAGTAAGAACAGAGCAGCTTTTGGCTAAGACATCTTTCAGAATGGTTTTGAAAGATGGGTGCGAGGGGAGGGAGGGTATTGACCTGATGAATACAGGTAAGGGGTCTCCAGCCTTAGGAACATGGTACAGATGCAGACATATATCAGATGCTAGGATGTGCCCTACCCATCCACATGCCATTTAGTATTATATCAGAATTTCATAACAGTGTGGCAAAGAACCCCACAAACATAACATTTTACTTACAAAATTGGTGATTTTTCCAGGACAAGTGAGGATTATTATGTTTTCATTGTATACTGTCTGTGTTTTAACATAGGAATCCTTAAGTAAAATTTTCTACTGAGTACAGAGCTCAGACTTAGAATTAGGTAGTAATTTCCCAGTAGCCCAGATCTGCAATCCTTACAGTTTTGAATGTGCTGCAGAAATACAGATCATTTTATAATGGATATGGTATCATGATGCGTGAGTGGGCTGTCCATCTAGGCATGAGAAGTACGTGTACAGAAGCATATCATACAGCACTGTACAGCTGCTGCACCTATCAGCATCATGTATGGGGGGTATATTTTTAGTCCTTCCATCATTGCAGATTTGTTAGGTGACCTTGAGGAAAGGATGAGGAAGTTTGAAAGTCAGCACTGTCCAAATTCATGTTAGCCCTGCTACAAGAGTGTCCTCAACTTGCAGATCTAGTTGTGTCAAAAGATTTGATGTGTCATAATTGCAATCCTGAAATGAGCTAATGTAATGTGACAGACTAGCAACATCAGACCTTATATTAGGAGACCTGCTGGTTAATTGTTACAGTGAAATTTGCATGTACAAGATATGTTACAGGTCTATGGGCACCTTGCACACAGGGAATTAGTGCTGGCAGATATGAAGATCACTTATGAAAATTCTCTTTAGTTTCTGACACTGTCACTGTGAAGTCTTCGCCATTACATTTATACTAATTGCATCATGGACTCTGGCTGGCTTGCACTGAAATTTTTGCAAGGTCTGTAATGGCGTACCTCTTCCACAACTTTTCTGTACTTACTCTCTTATTTTCTCCTATTTTGTTGCTCATTTTCTTTTAATTCATCTATTAAATTTATTGCAGGGTTTCTGATCCATTTATTCTGCATGCCTTACTTGGTATGAATTTCCTGTGAAAACTATTTTTCATTTCATAAACTACCGGTGATCAAAGCAGAATCACCAGGAAGGGAGTTAAGCAATAAAAAACTGCTACATACACAATTCAATTCTCAGTCCATGAAGAACTGATTTTAAGGCTGTTCTTATACCATCATCTTGTATTGGAATTATTCTGCAGCTCTTAATTTTCCCTGCCTCTCATGCTAAACTGTAATTAGTAGCACTCAGCTGTTCCATCTTTCCGAATCATATGGATGGCATAAATACAATAGCTAGTAGCAGTAAGGCAGACATACTATAATTGACATTCACTGTGTATGACATTGATAGGGAATTTGTTTGACAATGGCAGGTAAAACTACTGTTTGTCCTGTAGCACTTCTTCAGTGCAGGCGACTTACACAATACATTTGAACATTATTGCACCCATTAACAGTTTAGGCTGAGTCAGTATTTGTGCTGCTGTGGCCCATTGACACATCACAGTCAGGCAGAACATATGATCTGCCCCTGAAACATCTGTATTTCTACAAGGCTTCTTTAAAACTGTAATACTGCCTCCAGCCATGTGTCAAAGCAAAACCCAGAAGCAATCATACCAATTGCCACCACATGGATGGTGGCCATACATATAGCTTTGTGCCACATCATTGGACGCACATGAATTGGGCAATGTCAACATGGAATTTTCATGTGTTGCTGAGGTATGGGTGTATTCTGTAGGATATACTGTGACACCTCTACACTGGCACAGTAATCAAGGAGCCTCAATCCTCACCACTGACAATAGTGAGGGATGTACACAATGGGAGGATGACAAGTACACAAAGTAAAGTACCATTTCCCTTAAGAGCACACAGAGATCACAGTCAGTCTGGGGGATGGTTTCTCCCTCTTTCTCCAGAGCCTAAATATGCTTGCAACCCCGGGCCTCACCTTAGTAACTAGGCATTTTGCTGTCTGGCTCGATGTAGCCATGTTAAGGGATTGTGGTCCGTAACTACAGTACATTTCCTTCCATATAGATAAGGCTGAAGTTTCTGCAGTTCCCACACTATGGCTAGGCATTCCTTTTCTACAGCTGCATAGCATTCCTCCCTGGGTTGGAGCCTACGACTGAGATATACCACTGGGTGCTCTTCTCCCTTTGAGGAAACCTGGCTAAGTACAGCCCCCACTCCATGGTTTGAAGCATCCACCTGCACAACAAATCCATTGCTGTAATCTGGACTGGCTAACACAGGGGGTCCTCCTAAAGCTCCTTTAGGCTTCTGGAATGCCTGCTCACATGGTGGGGTTCACACTACTTTATCTGGCCTGTTTTTTTATGCCTGAATGGCTTCTACTTTGGCAGGTTCTGGCCTGATCTTACCACTCCCCACTCTATGTCCCAGGTAGGAGACCTCTGCCCTACCCACATGACATTTTCTGGGCTTAATGGTCAGCCCTGCCCTCTGTTGGCTGCCCAGCACCTCCCTGACATGCTGAAGGTACTCTTGCCATGAATAGCTGTAGATGGAAATATCATCTAGGTAAGCAAGGGCAAAATCTCCTGCTCCTGCTAGGATACAATCTAGTAGCCTCTTGAAAGTCACTGGGGCATTTTTCATCCCAAAGGGCATCTTGGTGAACTCATACAAGCCAAAAGGAGTCACAAAGGCTGACCTCTCTTTAGCACTGGGAGTCAAGGGCACCTGCCAGTAACCCTTGGTAAGATCAGTGGTGGTAAGATATTTAGCCACACCCAGCTACTCTAGGACTTCATCTGCCCTAGGCATTGGGTAAACATCTGACTCTGTGTGGATATTTAATTTCCTATAGTCCACACAGAACCTGATGTTGCCATCCTTCTTTGGTACCAGCACCACTGAGGAGGCCCATGGACTGCTGGACTCCTGAATTACCCCTAGTTCCAACATTTCTTGTATCTCCTCTGTCAGAGTCTGTTTGACTCTCAGGCACCCTATGAGGGGCTTCTTAATAGGCCTTTGGGGTACTGTATCCACATGGTGCTGCACCAGGTGGGTGCACCCTGGTTTCCCAGTGAACATGTCCCCAAACTCCTGTAACACTGCTCGGATTTCTTGAACCTGGATAGGGGATAGCTGCTGGGACATTGCTACCCCTTCCACTGAGGTGTCAGTCCGAGCCTCACTGAGGAGATCATTTGCCAGATTCCCCTCAGAAATCTCCTGCAATCCACTGCAAATACTCAGCACAAGGACCTCCCTATCATGGTAAAATTTTATCATGTTAACATGGTACAGTTTGTGGCCCTGCCTCCTGCCTAGTAGTTCTACCATGTAGTTAACATCACTGACTTTCCTTACCACCTTGTAGGGTCCTCCCAAGGCTACATGCTGCTTGTTGTGCCTGACAGGAGTGAGGACCATTACCTGCTGCCCTGCAGCATACTTTCTAGCTCGAGCATTCCTGTCACACCAGACATTTTTCTGCTTTTGGGCTTCTGCCAGGTTTTCCTGGGCCAAGCCCATGAGTTCCATGGGCCTTGTCCTGAGGTTTAGGACATATGCCACAGGATACTCCTTGTGAGATTCACCCTCACCCTCCCACTCAACTTGAATCAAATCAAGAGATCCCCTCATCCTATGCCCATACAACAACTCAAAGGGTGAAAAACCTGAGGATTCCTGGGGCACCTCTCTGTAAACAAACAACAGATAGGGCAGAGACTTGTCCCATTCCCTCTTAAACTGGTATGCAAATGCTGGTAGCATCATCTTGAGTGTAGAGTTTAACCTGTAAACAAGACCATTAGTCTGGGGCTGGTAGGAGGTGGTCTTTAGGTGCCTTACCCCACAGTGCTTCCATAGACAAGCCAGCAGGTCTGAGATGAAACTGGCATTTCTGTCAGTCAGTATTTCTTTTGGAAAATCTACCCTGCTGAAAATTTCTAACAAAGCATTTGCCACCTTTTCTGCCTCAATGGAGGACACAGACACCACCTCAGGGTATCTGGTAGCATAATCTACTACCACTAGGATATACTTTTTCCCTGTGGAACTTGGGGTACTCAGACACCCAACAATATCCATAGCTACCCTCTGAAATGGCTCCTCAATCACAGGCAAAGGCATCAAAGCAGCTTTCACCTTGTCTCCTGCCTTGCCTACCTTTTGGCCCTGCTCACAGATCTTGCAGTACCCTGTTACAGCTCTGGAAATCCCAAGCCAATAGAAGTTCTGCATAATACGTCTCTTTGTACATTTTATGCCCATATGACCTGCAAAGGGAATATCATGGTCTATGGCTAGAAGTGTCAGATGATAGGCTCTGGGCACTACCAACTGCTTTATTCTCTCACTCTCTAGCTCTCCCTTAGGGGTCCACTCTCTATACAGTAACCCTTTGTCCCAGTATAGAGATTCCCCTTTCCCTTGAGAAGCAGGTGCCTCACTAGCTACCTCCTTCCAGCCTTGTAATGTAGCATCTGAGAGCTGAACCTGTTTCAACTCTCTCTTTGTAACCATTCCTAGCTCTCCTTCCACAGGAAGTTTGTCATCCACTAACAGCAGTCCCTCACTGTCAGCCTGGGTACTACTACTACTCACCGCTGCTCTTGCAATCACTCTGTCCAAGGGAAGATCAGTACCCACAAGCAGCTGTGGCTCACCTTTAGTCTCACTGCTAAAGGGTAGCTCCTTCCTTGGAGTAACTACCTCACCAGTCCTGGCTGCAAGTGTGCAGTATGTCTGGGTCTCCCCCAGGCTACCAGACCCACATGCCTATCTACAAGCCTGATTACATGTAACTGCATGCACACAGGGTATGTCATTATCAAAATCATTCCCTATCAGGACATCTGCAGGGATATCCTCAAACACACCTACTTGCTTGCTTCCTTTTCCACCCTCCCAGTCAAGGTGAACCCTAGCCAAAGGTATTTGGAATGGGGTCCCTCTTAAAGTTCTGACTGGAGTAGACTGCCCAAGCAAGTAGTGCTCCTCTGTAACCATTGCAGGCTTCACAATGGTTAGGTCAGAGGCTGTGTCTCTCTTAGCCATGGCCTCTTTCCCATTCACTAAGATAGGATATACCCTCTTGTGGTAGTTTGGTACCTTTGTTGTCTCGAGACAACTTACTGTTGGCATTTTGTCATTCCCGCTTACTGGCTCTCCCACCTTTTGTTCCCCAACTTGTCTTCATGGACATCTATATGCTACATGGCCCCACTGGTTGCATTTAAAACTTTTAACCCTTGGTCCTGGACATGTATCTGGACTAGCAGCTTCCCCTGCTACTGGCGGACTCTGTTCAGGTAGTCTGGGCTGCCCACCATGGGTTCCCTTAGACTCACAAGCAGCACTGGGTGTTCCTTTCCCATAAAGTGATGCCCTGCTTGCTAGGTATAAGTCTCCCTTCTTCCCCAACTCATCTGCAGTAGTGCATTGTCTATCAGCTAACCAGATTTTCAACTCCTCAGACAAAGTGCTAAGGGCTTGTTCCCTCACCAAAAGGTCTGCCAGCCCTTTAGAAGTGGTGACCTGACATCCACTCACCCACCTATGAAAATAAGTGCTTAGTTCAGCAACATATTCACACACACTTTCATCTACCATACACCTATGCTCACAAAGTTTCCTATAAGCTTCAGGTGTTAACATAAAGCATTCTAGAAAGCACATTTTGAGTATATTATAATTTAAACAATCAGTATCAGACAGTTTAGAAATTGCAGTTACAATTTTGCCATCGAGTAAAGGGGTCAGGAACTGTACCCAGAGCCCCTGGTCAACATTATACTGTTTACATACCCTCACAAACCTATGACTGAAACTATCAAAATTATCAACCTCTATAAATTGTGGAAGAAATGTACTGACCTTTGTTGCTTCTGGGTTCAGTTACTCCCTTCTCCATTACCGCCATGACTCTAGTGAAGAGTCGGCATCTCCTTTTCATGTTGCCTCTGCCTCTCATTCTCCTCAGCCTGCAAACATCACAGTTTCTTATTTTCCTCAGCCTCCAAATGTCTGTCTCTCTGCTGCTTCTATTTCCAAAAGCTTGGCCTCCAACTCAAGTCTCTTTAACTCCAGATGGATTTTTAAGTCCTCTGTGGAAAGGTTGAGCTGTCTATTTTCTGAGAGTTGTACATCTCCATGGCCAGTCTGATTGTCCTTCTGACTGCTATTCTGTGATGCAATCATGTCTGCTTTAGTCAGTTTGGCATACACAAGTCCTTTAGCCTGGCACATCTCAGCCAACTGACTCCTTGTCAGCTTGCCATACTCCTCTGCTGACATGCTTGCTTGTGCTCCCTGACTAACTAAGCTAACAAAAAAAAAAATTGTGATATGAACGCTGAATGTTCACTGCGTCGCTGACTGAGAATACAAACACCTTCATTGACCACTGTACAAAGGCTACAGGAATTCAATATCCACACCATTACAAGCTAATTAACATGTGATGTGGCTAACTCACTACTGTCAACCAATTAATATGTGATGTGGATATCCCGCCACTGCAAAACAATTAATATGTGACACCCCTGCACCTTTGCACTGGCCCAGTAATCAAGGAGCCTCAAGCCTCACCACTAGCACCAGTGAGGGATGTACACATTGGGAGGATATGTACACATTGTAAACTACAATTTCCCTTAAGAGCACACAGAGATCGCAGTCAGTCTGGGGCTGGTTTCTCCCTCTTTCTCCAGATCCCCAATAAGACTCCCCCCTGGCACAGTTATAGGGTTAAGATCTCAGCTGAGGGTCAAGTCAAGACCATAGCTTTCTGCTGTATAAGTTTAACTTCCTCAGATTGCAGGTGTTGGTGAATGGTGTATTCCTAGACGTAATATTTTTATACATTATTGTCAAGTTCATCCACCACGGATATAGGCAGGTCTGATATCAGGGAATTGTCTGGACCTAGTGATGATGGCAGCCAAACTATCACAGTCCAGAGTCACAGTGGCAGTGGTACACATGGGTAAAGTCCTGGCCATATCCCATCAATCATCCATGAGTACAGCTCCTATGGTGGTGGAACCCACTTCCTGGAACCAGAATTTTGCAGTAGAGTAGGATAGGATGTGGCCGTCACATCAGCAGAGGGAGTTCCCTCATCTGAAACAGCAGAACTATCCTTGGTTACCACCAGTTCCATTGAAAGGGAGGAATGGAGAATAACATGGGATAATGTACTGATGAGTGGCTACCCCATGGGTACTGACCCTTTCCTGATCTGAGTGTGTCTCTGGTCACTTATCAGGGCTTATTTAGATCCATTACTAAAGGACAGGCAGACACCAATGTACATAGATGTATCTGAGCTTGCCAGGGAAGTACATGTTTTGCATGATGGCCTGCTCTATGCAGCAATATGGATAGGCAGCATAGTGTGCCTTTCTGATGCATATGTCCCTGTGTGGCTGCTGCTGTTCCAGTGACTGTTTCACTGACTAGCATGGGAGGGGGAAGAACATGGTCTAGGTCCCATAGTGCTACCATTTCCATATCACCATACACTGCTGAGACCACTATGGGATGCAGTAGGTGCTGACACTGACCTTCTACTATAGTGATCTTTCAATGATCACTTCTCCTCACCTTATGAAACCCTACATGTTTAACTAAGTTGTGGCACCCAGAGTCATGGCACTGCCAGGACTCAAGCCTGTTTTGATGAATCCTACCCATCATTAAAAGTTAACTTTCATAGTGCCACTGCATAAAATTAATAAAATATCTTTCTTTAAATGCTTCTCCAGTCCATGTTTTAGTTTTCTAAAGTATTGAAACATTGTTCACATGTGGAGATACAGTGTTAGACTGCTGCAGTACATAGCATTTTATACTTGTTGGACATCAAAAGGGAATAATGGCCAGACAGGATTCATTGCGATCCCCAAAGCCCTAAAATCCATGGGTAAACTATAGAAAGTACAGTGCTATGACAGCTTCATGGAATCTTCTCCTGGAATGGTAACACAATGAGGAGCAAACATGGAAATCAATAACCCAGTGTGGCAGACCAAATGGAAATAACCTTACAGAAACTCTTGAAGTTACCAGTTGATGTCCATGCACTGGCCCAGTAATCAAGGAGCCTCAATCCTCACCACTAGCATCAGTGAGGGGTGTGCACATTGAGAAGGATAACAAGTACACACACAGTAAAGTACAATTTCCCTTAAGAGCACACAGAGATCACAGTCAGTCTGGGGCTGCTTTCTCCCTTTCTCTCCAGATCCCCAATAAAACTCCCCACTGGCACATCTATAGGGTAGAGATCTCAGCCTAGTGGTCAAGCTGAAACCTCTAACACCCTCTCTGTCAAACCAGTGCTACTATACGTGTCCCTGCCCAAGTAGCTGACACACACACACACACACACTTTGAGATATGAGTTATAAACAACACACAGACACTCCTAGGGAAGGCTGGTAGAGGTCCTCCAGCTATGTTCCCTTCTCTCCAGATTATAAGGTAGAACCACTGCCACCAACCACTAATATCAGCTACTAATAAGGCCCTTCCCAAAGCATGACCAATTTCACTGTGTAATATTACTGTTATCCAAATGGTAAGTGTGCCGAACAGCAAGACTATTGGAGTGGCTTGGACAGTATCCCTAAGTACATGTAATGTACTCTAAGAGCGTAAATTATCTCTACACAAAACAGCCACAGTTGAAAGGTTTAAATATTTAATAAATAAAAATGCAAGACAATACTCATCAATTCATCACTGTGCTAATACAGAATTCAGAAATCACAGACAAATGCTTTAAAATAATACTGTAGAATAGTCTGACATAAATATAGAAAACAGCTAGACTAATCAGGCTATTTCTATCTATCTCTAAGAGAAATCACTGCTCTAAATAAATATCTTATATACAGATCAAGCAAGTGCTGGCGAATGGATATTCTTCAGACAAAATCCAAAATGCTCTTATCTTTCCTCTGAGAAAGTCTTAAATTGATAAATACCCAGTACTGCTGAGTCATTTCCCATTACATAATTTTTATCACTTATTTAGTTCTCAGGCTAACAGAAACACAAAATTTACATTTATTGGTAAGCTGCACCTGGCCAGGAAGCCACAGCAATAAAATACATTATACATGTAAAACCTTAGTAATTATCTCTTAAATCAAGACAATGGAAAGAATTTCCTGGCCCAGACATCCTGTCTCTGAGTTTGAGACCAAACAGTCATACAATGCTTGACTTATCAGCTTTCTTCCAGCAGAGTACACTGTGGTTACATTTTTGAAGCTCAGTACAACATAGTTTAATCATAATGTATAGTTCTCTTTACATTTGTAAACCAAGTTTGTGGATTATATTAATATTTACAAATGACATAGAATTATTAACAAAATTCTATCTAGCTAGGCTGGCAGCCTTCACAACCAACACCAGAACAGGTATTTCACATGGACGAGCCAATAAAACTACCAGTCTGAACAATGTCAAAGGGACATGCAGCAGTAAGACAGAAGAGAATAGCAAGCAAACTTAACAGGACAAAAATGAAAGAACCAGCAATCAGTGAAATGGAGAGACCTAATCAACACTGCAGTCACAAATGGGATTTCACAAGTAGGTGGTGGAGAATTACTTACAACATAGGAACACATGCATAAAAAAGTTATTGGAATTGCCCCAGTAAATGGAAAACTTGTGCAAGGGCAGAGCTATTACCATTACAAGAGCTCACAGGAACAAGCTAACTAAATCAGCCGCACACTACAATTTGTGAAAATGTGCAGAATATTCAGGTGGCCATGAACACATTATGTCTAGCAACATACCGGCTGATACTTTCTTGTAGTATGCAGTCAACACCAAAGCTAAGATGCTGCAACATGTGCCACAGGAAATGGTTTTGCTGCAGCTTATTCACTGAAGGAGGAGAAAGCTGGGAATAACAACAATGAAGCCACAGCAAACATATGAAAAAAGAAAGATGTTGTACTCAAAACCAGCACCAGAATCCTTAACTTAGTGTGGAAGATAGAAAGCTAGGTTTGCCTGGTAACTGTGGAGCTAAATATTAGAGACCTGTGTGAAATGACCTCCTGTCTCATGAATGGCATGCTTCCTCTATGAAAATATGATACTAGCACATATCATCCAAGGCATCCTTCACAACAGCACCAGCAAGATATATGCAACCCTGCTGTATGTAATGATGTCTTGCATATAGCCATGTGCTGACCAGTCTTCTGCCCATGTCACCATCCCTTCATATGACATTATCTTTTAAATTCACCATCCTTGATTCTTAGAAAGCTGGATACAGTGCTTGCAAGGAACATTTCACAAAAGAAAGACTCTATGGATATTTCCTCCATCTGTCCCTGATATTCTGATAACATCCAAACTGAGGCTGAAGTATGAACACACCACATTGTTCTAGGTGGACATGAAACAGCTGCTGTCTTTGTATTTCTTTCCCCTGAAGAACATTCTGTCTGACTGTGATGCCACGACTGAGGTCTGTGAATGGCTTAGGGACTCCTTCATACTTTATCAAACTGTTTAATAAGAACCAGGGCCTCTAAGATCCAATATCTGCTGCCATTATTCCCACTGAAGCTTTGGCTTGTGTATGATATGACCATGAGTGACCTGCCCTGGACACAAAATAATGCTAAGGCATGTATGTAACTGGTGGCTCAGGTCTTGTTGTTAAGTGTATGATATGACTGTATGCACTGCAGCTTGTACAGGGAATAGATTCACATAGATGTCAACGACAAACCCAATGTATGAGAACTGCCCCCATCACTGCATCAAAAAACATGTTTGGTCACTAATGATGCTGTCACAGATGTACTTGTGGGCACAGATTATATCCTTGTGGACCTATCACCTCTCCGCATAACATGGTTTTGTAGTGGCCTCCCTGTGCTTGGTGTCACGTCTTGTCATTCCAAAATATACTTTGTTGTGAAGAAGTGACCATCTGTGAACTGCCACTGGTGATATTCTTGGAGTGGTCATCTCTCATGCATGTGCTTCATGGGTGTATTATACTTTGACATTACTAGGTGGTGTATAATCTGTTGTCATTCTTTATAAAAGAGACACAGAGTTTAAATTAACTCATGAATACCTATGTAAAGTGGAATGTTACATCTGTAGCAGCCAACACATATCTTTACATTCCAAAGCATTTTCTGAAAAAGCATAATATAAAGAAATGTGAATATTTTCAGAACAATAAACGCTACAGAAATTGTAGTAGCAGAAATGTTAGCAGTAAAACGCCTTCTTTGCATTGATAATACTCAGTACAGTCACAGTTGTTGTATCAATGGTATATTATTATGCATATAAAGCCAGAATGATATTTTTCTATATTGTTTCACAAACAAGTGTTCATATCTTGGAAACTGTACTACATATACACATTTTGTCAGTTTAATTTAGTTAAATAGACATAAGCTTTCACAAAATAAGCAGAAAGTTCATTTCTATGTGCATGCTTACTGAGATATTATACTCCTGAATACCTCTCAAGATGGGCAACTGAAGAGTGCAAACACCAATCACTACTTTCTTCAACATACCTAAGGTTTCATCTCATGCCATGCAAATGTTTATAACTCAAACCAGTTTTAGAAATATTAGGACCATATGAAAGTATTTCATATTTTCATAACTCCTAGCAAATAACTACCAATATCTCCAGTATAGTGTCCTGTAATTGCACAATGACAAGATAATCCCCCAAGGGCATTTCACACTATACCCCTCAATAACACACAGTCCTCTCAGTTATGAAAATATCAATGTAAATATATAAATATGAACAAAAGGAAATTATTGGTTAATTTCTCCACAGCAGAACATCTGAGATTAGCACTAGTAGTGTCATTTTGCTAATTACACCTTGCACTTGTTAATACTGCCTGTTATTTATAGGTGACTCACTTTGTTAAGGAAGACAGACCTAAAAGATATCTAGATGTCATAAGGTGCTATGGGTGTTAACTGCAAGAATAGAAAGAGGAGTTTTAGGCTTGAATGATTTAATGGTTTCATCATCAACCAGTGGGTTTTTCTCTACAGTTGCCCAGGTGACATATTGAGTTTAAAATGTACAGTTCACTTGATTTGCCCCTCATCCTAGGACAGTGGTTATTGCATACTTTCTATTTGATTTGCACCTACATAGATGCACTTTAGAATTCAGAAACTTATCTCCTCTATATGGGGCTACTTGTGTATTTGTTCACTTTTTTCACTGTGTGTTTGGCCATCATATGTTTCATTATATGCTGCTGCCACATTATTCATCTTGACATGGGGGTCCAAGTTACATGATTAGCTGAATACATCCATTCATAACAGTCACCATTTCATGCTTCCATCAATATATTGCTGTGCTTTAGTTGTTTGTTTTTAAGTATTATATGTGTAATTGTTTGGGTTACTCATTTTCCCTGCATGTATTGGCATATCTCTTTCCAAGTGAGCATCACTCAGTCTGTATACATTATTGTTATTATTATTATTATTATTATTATTATTATTATTATTATTACTATTAAAACTCTGGCTATTAACATTTTGGCTGATGGTGTTCTACCAACAAATGTTCAGGATAAAGGTATTCAAATCATTTGCTGGTCTTCCCATTAAGAAATGCTGACTTGCTGTCATCTTATAGGAGTACTGGTTCAAGACTCATATTTTTGTCATTGCCTTTCATGGCAAATATCAAGTAAGCATTGTCTTTCAGTTCAAACTTCTAGTATATAGCTTAGCAGAGGAACTGTTTCTTTCTTTTTTTGTCTTTCTAATACTTGAATCAATGGTTGTTTACGTGGTAAAGAGTTAAAATGAAATACAATAAATAAGTATTGTGAGAAGTGAACAACATAAGTATTCGTAACTTTAAGTAATTTGCAACATTGTTTTTAAAACAAACTTTTTAAATATAGACTGCAAGCCTGTTTTTTTTTTTTTTTTTTTTTTGGAATAACATAGCTTTTAGACAATTATTTCCTGCATTGCAATATAAATTATAAAGCAGGGTATAGGTTCATAGGTTCATAGGTAGATACAAGGCTATTGGCCCTAGGGCCTATATAAGCCCTAGCCAAAAAGGTACCCTGGCTTTTGCCAACCAAGAAAATTATTTTCCTGTGCCCCAGTCGAGCAGAGCCACAGAAGTGATCCTCGGAGTGAATTTCCTATCTCTCATCCAATCATCAAGATTTTTCTTGAAGAGTGCTAATGAGGAGCTTTGTTTGATATAGATAGGCAGTTTGTTCCAGAGTATGGGAAGTCTCTGGGACAGGAATCTATCCCTCCAGCATGTTCTGTTTATTGTTGTGGCAAGGTTTAGGCCCCTAGAGCATGTAGCTTGGAGGGATTGGGATTTCTTTAAGTGAAGCATGTCCAACAGCTCTGGGTTTGACATAGCTTTGTATGTTAGGCAGAGATTGCTTCTGAGTAGACGATATGCGATGGAGTAAAGCTGGAGTTTTTTGAGACAGTCTGCGTAGGGCATCTGTTTGAGGCCAGTAATCCTCTTTGGTAGGTATTTCTGTGGCCTTTCCAATTGTTGTAGATGTCTTGTGAGGTACATACCAAAAGGGGCACTGTATTCTATAATGGGTCTAATGAATGATGAATAGAGGGGAACAATGCCTTTTTTTCCTGGATGAGAAACCTTTTGTGATGAGGTGTGCCATATAGAAGGATTTCCTGACTACTGTGGCGATGTGATTATCAAAGGAGAGACTATTGCCCACCTGTGTCATAAGGTCTGTTATCACACTTTTGGTGATAAGTAGACTACCACCTATGTGGTAGTTCATGGGTACAGAGTTTTTACCAAAAGGGATGACAATGCACTTTTTGGCATTGAGCTTGAGGCCATGGCTTTGACACCAGACATCTGTCTCAGTGAGGCCCTTTTGTAGGAAGTCCACATTGTTAGGAGTTTCGATTATAGCTCCTAGTTTGCAGTCATCTGCAAACTTCGTTAGCCAAAGACCTTCTGTGTTAGCCTGTACATCAGAGAAGTAGATACCAAACAGGAGAGGACCCAGGACTGAACCCTGTGGTACTCCACTTGTCACTGGTCTGAAGTCGGATTTGAAGTCTGCTACTTTCACAGTGTGGGTTCTGTCAGTGAGCCAGTTGGCAACCCATCTTGTGACATAGGCATTTGTACCTAGTTTAGTGAGTTTATCTATAATTCCAGAGTGGGGCATGGTGTCGAAAGACTTGGCGAGATCTAGATAGGCTATGTGAACCACCTTACCCTCATCTATGGCTTTGGTGACCGCTTCAAAGAAGTCTATCAGGTTTAGGAGACATGAACTGGGTGGGGTCTAGAGTTTGGAGATTACCAATGTCATTGTTTATAAGTTCCATGATGATACATTCCACAGCCTTGCAGACCAGGCTCATCAGGCTAATGGGACCCGGAGTCCATGGTGACTCCCAATTTGTGGAGTGGGATGACCGTCACTGTATGCCATTCAGGTGGTACAAAGTCTGAGGTAAGGCTATTATTAATCATGGTACTTAGGTGAGGTGCCAGTTTGTTCTGTAGTTTATGTAGAACGCAGCCTGGGATGTTGTCAAGTCCCGTGGATGCTGTGTTCTTGGCTTTGGATAGTGTGATTTTTACCTGTACAGCCTTGATTACAGGAACTTTGCATTCTACTGGCATAGAGATGAGCCCTTTAGGGAGTGAGAGGGGGGTAAAGTTAGCACTGAACCTATCTGCCAGGATGTTGGCAATATCAGTTGGTTCTGTATATTTAGTGCCATTGTGCTGTAACTCAGAGCAGATCTGAGTGTTGCCATTGAGATTCTTGACATAGCTATAGAATGCTTTATGGTTGTCTTTAGAATCAATGGCGATTTTGTTTTCATAACTAGTTTGGAGGATTTTATGAGGGATCTCAGCTTCTTACTGAGGTTGACCAGGGAGTTCTTCCAATCATGGGATTTTACTCTTTTTTGCAACTGTTTCTTTCTTCTGTTGTAGGGTTTGTTTATGGTGGGGGACGACCAGATTGGCTTCTTTTTTTTGGAGTATAGCATTTTGGTTCTGTTAGGGATTGCACAATCCATGCACTTGTGTAAGTGCTTATAAAGTGCATTTGTGTAGGATTCAACAGTTGTACCTCTATTGTCCGTCTGCATGGGTGTCATGAAGTTTGCCACTTCTGTCTTAAGAAGCGTGAAGTTGGCTCTGGAGAAGTTTTTTATGGCAGTTTCCCTAATGGTGGTGGTGGGGGGGGGGCAGGATGTGGATGTCTAGGGTGATTAGCTTGTGGTCGGATCTGACCAAAGAGGAACTGACCTCTGGTGTGGAACACCAGTTGCCCATGTTGGTAATGACCAGGTCTAGGATATTACTGCCCCTGGTGGAGGGTGTGGATAAGTTGATCCAAGGCATTGGAATTTATGAATTCCAGAAAACGTTGAATAAAAGAGTTGGTACATGACTAGTTTTTCCAGTTAATGGTGGGGTAGTTGACATTGCCCATTATTAGGGTGTTAGGTTGTATCCTAATATTTTCCAGTGTATCAAGAAATGAGGAGTGGGAATCCTGGGGCATGGTGGGGGATCTGTAACAAGATACAATTTGAATTGCAGTCTTGCCCAGAGTTAGTTGCACCTGGATAATCTCGGATGCATTATGCTGAGCAACTAGCCTGGAGGTGTGGATATCCTTAATGAATATGGACATGCCTCCACCTTTAGTGTTTCGGTCCAGGTTAAGTAGCCGAAAGGTGTAGTATGAATTATAGCCTGGTAAAGCAGGGGTGCTCTCTGGAACCTTGAACCAGGTCTCTGTCACTGCACAGATGCCGATGTTCTCCATTTTAAGGAGTGCCTCGAGTGAGTGCATTTTGAGAAAAGTTAAATTAAGCAGTTTGAGACAATAAGCCAACTGCTTATATGCATCCTCACTTTATTTACCCCATACTTGCAAGACTAGAATGTCTCCTGCACTTTCAAACTGAAAATTGAAGGTGTGATAACTAAAGAAGGTGGCTTATATATCTTCATTAAAGGTAATTACACCTTTAGACTGGTTATACAAGAAAACTCTATGGAGCTACTCCAAGTCCAAATTACCACGAGTAAGAACCTCCTTCAGGTCAATGTCAGTTACAGGTCCCCTTCCATGAACCAAGATGCCCACACAGCTTATTTAGACCTACTTGGGAAATTAAGGTACAAGCTAACACCCTAGTCATGGGTGACTTCAACAATCCTTCCATTAACTGGGAGACTTATATGAGCCCAAACTTACTTGCACAAAAGTTCCTGGACTTTGTTAACTCAAATACCATGGAACAAAATAGTTCACTACCCCACAAGAGGTTCCAGTATTTTAAACCTAATCCTCACCAATATGAGTGACCCATACAACACCTCAGGTGTAAGGCCCACACTGATTAAATCCCACCATAAATCAGTCATTTTGAAAGTAGTAATAACACCAGAACTCCCTAAAGTAGAAGTCAGGCTAAAAAACTTCACCAAAGTTAACTATACCTTCCTAAGGGAAGGTATAATTGACTTCCAAGCACCAGTTTCCATAGATGGTATCGACGGCTATACTAAGATATGCACTGATGCCCTATATAAACATCTACACAGATGTATAGACACAACCATGCCAGATAGGATTAAAACAAGATCCTCAAAAAAAAACCATCCTGGTGGATGTTTAGCATTAATAAACAATAAGCGAAAGAAGTTACTGTCTAAAAATACAAAAGTGAGATTCCAGAACTGGAAGACCAACCTCCTTAGCCTAAAGAAACAAATAAGACAACTCATAAAAATCTTCAAAGAATAACTATGAGAACAAAACATAGCCAAGGATAACCATAAGGCTTTCTTCAGCTACGTCCACAACCTAAAAGATAGGACTCAGATATGCGCTGAACTAATTGTGGATGTCATCACACACTGACTTTGTGGAAATTTGCAAACCTGCTAGCAGACAGGTTTGATGAAAATTCCACCCCCTATCTTCCCCAAGCATACTACAAACCATGTCATCATCTCCTTCTCCTTGCATCTCCAAAGAGCAAGTCATCAATGCTCTCTCCAAGGCTAAGAACACAGCCTCCAAGGGACCAGATGGCATTCTGGGTTGCATTCTTAATGTTCTAAAACAAGAGCTAGCTATTCCATTAGGCACTCTATTCAACCACAGTGACAGTTTGAGTACTGGCTTTGTCCCCACTGAATGGAAAGCAACAACTGTTATTCTCCTCTACAAGGGCGGCTGGACAACAGACTCAGGTAACTATAGACCCATATGTTTTATCAGCCTCATCTGTATCATGAACCTCATCAGTAAGGATATAGGTGACCTCCAAACCCTGGGTCCATCTGAGGTCAGTTTTGTCAAGGGTAGATCATGTCTGCTAAACCTAGTGGTCTTCTTTGAGAACATGGCCAGAGCCATAGATGAGGGCAAATTCGTGCACACAGACTATCTTGACTTGACCAAGGCCTTCAATACTATCCCACATTTGGGCATTATTGACAAATTAACCCAGTTAAATATCAACCCTTATGTGTCAGGTGGGTAGCAAACTGGCTCACAGATCAACAACAGTCAGTCAAAGTGGGAGACTTTACCTCTCTCGGTAGACCTGTCATCAGTGGGGTTCAACAAGGGGCAGTGCTCGGCCCCCTCTTATTTGGCATAACTTCTCTGAAATCCAGGCCGAAACGTAGGGGCTGTGGCTGACCAAGTTTGCGTATGATTGCAAATTAAGTGCTATCATTGAATCCCCTACGATGTCAGCATACTTCAACATGGGCTTACACAGACCAATGATTGGTGCCAAATCCATAGTCTTAAACTAAAGGCTAAAAAATGCATAGTCCTTCCCTTCTGTAAAAACAATGTCCCTGCTAATTATAAAATAAACAATAATACCCTAAGTACCAATTCGGTAGTGAGAGACCTCAGAACACAAGTTGACTGTGACCGCAGCTTTGATCACCATGTGTCTGATGTGGTGATGAAGACATTATACATTGCTCATTTGATTAGCAAAGGTATCGCTTCAAGAGCAAAAAAAGTTATAACTCCCCTGTACTCGTCCCTCATCAGGCCTATGATTTAATATAATGCTCCCTTTGGTATGTACCGTACCAGACACCTGCAGCAACTTGAGAGATCTCAGAGATTTCTAACTAAGAAAATTCAGGGTCTACAGCAAATGTCTTATATGGACAGACTGAAGTTACTGTCAATGTACTCAGTGGCATATAGACTGCTTAGAGGTGACTTATGTCTGGTTTCAGGGTTATTTCTGACACAAATCTAATGGAAATGCTGCACAGCTGTAAGTCAAATGCGACTAGAGTCACCGGTTCCAAGGACCTCAATCTAGCCTGCAACATAAACAGGACCTGCTGGAGAAACAGATACATCTCTCAGAGGTTGCCATGCCTCTGGAATAGGCTTGGTATCCATATCAAGCAAGGGACTTCCATGACCCTGTTTAAGTGCAACCTGGATGACTGGATGGGAAACTGTAAATTTCTGCTGGGGATTGCCCTGGTGTCTCTCCTGGACATGGGTAGTCCTTGCTAGAAAAACCTTGGGCATAGATGATATCGCTCATCTAGTATTATATTGGGATTTAACGGCTAGGCTTACAAAAACTCTGAGGTCAATAGACTAGTAACATCCTATGAACTTATAAGATTTATTTCAAAAAGCACTATTCCATGAAGCAGTTTAAATGTATACTTTGCAAATGCTGATTGTAGTACATTTGAGTTGGCCATTTTCTTTACAATGCTTGAAATGTGTATTCTGCTCAGTTCACAGGCAAGCTCTGAAGCGGATAGCACAGTTTTATTTAAAACTGCAATGAATGGATGATGAAAATGGTTAGGCACTTCCAATTAATTTTAATGGTCTGCTGGGTTTCACTTGCAGTGCTTTACATAAGCAGTAACTGTGCCTTTTAATAAACCTCTTAAATCTCATTTTGAATACCAGTCATGATTCTCAAAATCTGCATTAAGAAATAGCTGGGTATTTATCAAATTCTTTTCAATGGATGTGGCTCATATGGTTCATTTAATAGCATAAAATAGTCTGAGTAGTATAAAACAGCTTAAATCGCTGGAAAAGGATGAAGAGGTTTGTAACAAAAAATATTTTTATGAATAGTAAGAGCACCGTTCATTACTTCTGCATGCACATTTTGATTCACGTTATCATAATTTTTGTAACAGGAAGCTACATGCACTGCATTAACATGTTTATAATGCATGCAGTGTGACGATTATGCCCTGATATCATGCAAAAGACACGCTGGTTAAACACTTTGATTGTGCAAGACAATCTTAATAATTGTTAAGCACCCCTGCTTCAGTTGTTAAGATCAGGTATTGTGCTAGGCAGTTAAACCTGGCAGTACTGGCCAGCAAACGACAGCAGCAGAATTAAAAACAGATTTATTTCTGCCTGTTGTCTGTGCCAGTAATCTGTCCCTACCTTTGTGCAACATAAGAGAATGTTTTAGAATATCTTACTGATAGTGTTCATTAACTGCTTTATGTCTTTGAATGTCAGCATTGCACTTGGTGCTTTTTTTCCTGTAACAAGTTGTACATAGAGCAGATAAAGTTCCATGCACTATAATAAAGAATTATGATTGCTTCACTCACGAGATGGATTTCTTGGCATCCATCTGTTAAACACATAAGGTGGTTATGATCAGACACCCGATAATAATCCTCTATGTGGTACATAACTTGCACGGAGGTGTAATAGAAACAAAGAACAAAAGCTGGTTCAAGATAACTTGCAAACAGTCTATCAACTTTGTCAGCAATTTCCATTACGTTATAGCTTTCTTTCACAAGCTCACTTTGTCTTAGATGTTAAGGTTAGTGGCTTATTGTCAGAGCAGATTTTTTTTGTTTTACACTTTATTTTTTTTCTTTATTTCTGTATTATTTTATCATTTTTTTTCATTTGTCTGCTTATGAGTGGAGGACTGACCAACAGGGGCACATTTCAATCACAGTCCAAGAACTCTAGTTAACTGACTTACTCAGAGTCATACAGTAATATAAGAGACTAAGGGATTCGAATACTGGACTAAAGATTTTTAACAGCCCATAACCTTAATCGTCTGCATTAGTGGTCAGACTAAATGAGTAAATGAAAGTTAAATGACCTGAGTCAAGGGTAGAGATAAAATAATTAAATACTAAATATTTCTCCAGATTCCAAATAAAGCACAGTGCACCAAAAGGAGACATCGGTGAAATAAGGGCATATGTGATTCCAAGAATAACCTGAAAGCAGGAGCATATGCTAATGAGTATAGGTAAAATAATGACTGCAGATGCTGCAGAGCTGTGCCTCATTCCAAAAACTATAAGTGCATCCAATGGCAATTAAAAGGTATTAGCAGTATATGTCATTAGGTTAGCTCAAGCAATTGGAGAAGGCCATATTTGCTTGTAGCAAATGTTGTGTCTTTTGGCTTTTCCCGGTTAGGGGTTGCCACAGCGGAACTCCGGTCCGCTAATGATTGGCAGTTGATTGTACGTGCCGAGTTGCCAGCCCTGATGCACAACCTTCAATGAAGGTACGCCCATTCACGCATGCCTCCATGCAGAAGACGGTCTAGCTGAGAATTGAACTGGACAGCGTCTTACTGTGAGGCGACTGTATTGAAATATATTACTGAGGATTTCACAAGATTATCTAAAAAAATTGATTATGCTCACAATGTACAACAGCAAGCCAGGGTTCTACAGGTAATGTTTGAGGACAGTCTGCAAATGCTTCCATATATACATAGACAACCAGCACAGCAGTGAACCATGCTGCAGTTAAGGCAACCCTCAGATTTTGAAGTAATAGATGGATATATATTAGATAGATAGCTGGTGCAGGCTTTGTATGAGCTGTGTGCACCCTACATGTCTTCACACACTGCCTGTGGGGTAACCTAGTCCAGGTTAGAACAAAAGTGTGCCTGACACTTGGTATACTAGTTTCTGGGACATTCCAGTTGCAAATGGTTGATACTGAAGGGGTGTTTTAGACAGCTGCAACACAGTGGATGATTTCATCTGCTTCCCAGCATGACCAAGGGAGCAGTAGGCTATTATGGAATAGTTCTATTCCATTGTCATCTTTCTCTATGTCTGTGGGCAACTGACCGCACCTATGTTTTAATCAAAACCCCTTCTGGAGATCATGCAGAATGGTACTTCAACATAAAAGGCTGGGTATTGATTAGTTGTAAGGTAATATGTTTGACAGATGGCCTAATCATTAAACTGATGACAACACACCACGGTAGTGTGCATAATGCATCTATTTGGAGGTAGAGTGCCTTATGGACTTTGTTCTAAAAGTATGAGATCCCTGAGGGCTGCTACTTGGTCATTATATCTGTAGATGACAAATGTGTTCTGCACTTCCATACTTTGCTGTGATGCAACCATGCTAATGTTCTGTACTTGTATTCTAACAGGTGATTGCAGTTATGCACTGGAGCCCTGGTTCATGAAACCATTCACAGCCTCACCCAAGCCTGCTGAGGATGGATTCAACACAGCACACAGCAGGTTGCAAAACTCCATTAAGATATTGTATGCCATGTTGAAATCATGGTTAGATGTCTCAGTACAGTACAGTACACACCATAAAAGGCTGCAGAGATGGTCACTTTGTGTGCCACATTGCTTAATATGATCACTTCCAAGCACAGTGGTCTGTCAACCCTAGGTGTGGGTGATCTACTCCAAGAGCCACAGATATCTGAAAAGCAGTTATCATATGCTTCAGAATATGATCAGGAGTACACAATGGACAGAACAACCAGCACTGGCAATGAAGGCTACAGATGTATATGCTGGCTCAGGCAAAATGGCAATATCTGGCTCAGAACATTTAGCCATGACATGCCAGATGCATATGCACAGAGAGCAGCAAATGATGTTTTCCCATTGCTGATGTTGTTCCACCACGATAAGTAACAGATAAAGTACTCTATCTGTGAGTTGTACACGTGGAACATCATGAATGTCATACAAGTATCAAAATTGCATCTCACTGCAGCATAAAGATACAATCTAGTAACCCATAGAAAAAGTTCTAAGTATGTCTGTAGGGAACTACAAAAGTGTTACACAGGCAGTGTGGTTAAACTTGCCCTGCATGTGGCCAACTCCAGTATAAGAAATAATGCTGGATACATTAATTGCATACAGGGCTGTAGTGTGTGCCCATGGCATAGTTGGGTGATGGAGGTTGGTTGTTGAGGCAAGGGAAGGGTGGAAGTAGCAGATTTAAACACTTGGATAAGTGTGCAAAAATGAAGTGTGAAAGAAATACACATCTCACATGGCATACTACCAGCAGGATGTGCCTGAATTGCTGCCCCACTGCAGGGTGCACACTGTGACAAGGCATAATATGAAATTAATAGACATTGGGCTGTGCATATATCATACAGGTTACAGCAGTGGCAAGAGATGAGCACCACATGCCAGACAGGACTTTTATAATCTCTAAAAGCCAGAGTAAAACTGACTGGCACCAACAAACCTGAACATCAGTTGATGTCATACTCATAAATATAATTGCAGTGTGGAAAACCAGTGAAAACTCAAAGTATGAGGAAAAGCACACATGCTAGGACTACCATGGTAGTATAGAGGTTGCAAAATGTACTGAAGCACATACGGAACTTGATTGTATGTTGTGAAATATATTAATTGGACTGATAATTGAATAAGCATATGCTGTAAGATTGTGGAATGCATCTGTTATGTTGATATGAAGTGTACACATTGGTAGTTCCTACAGAATGAAATGCATGCCATGGTAAACACGACTGTCCTTTTCCATGTACAATCATACAACCAGTAGTGGTAAACAATTGGAGAATATTTATCATTAATGACTTACATATTACCCAATGACAACACAGTTATATGCAATGTGTAGAGAAATGCAACTGCAACAGTGTTAAACATTGTCATCATAACATCATGTATACTTCAATATATGTGTCTTACATTGCAATTACAGCTTATTGCAAGATATCAGTCCCATGAACAAATATATGTGACATTTAAAGTGTAGTGACATGCTGTGAAGCAAATAATACAAAAGCATTATCTCTGTGGCATAAGACATGTCCAAGACCACTATCATGCACAGAGTGTCGTAAGCATAGTGGTCACCATTGTCTAAGTTCTGGGTGACACACAAACACACACACTCTGGTATACCATCTATGGTAATACTAACGTAGATGAGGTCATACATGTAGATGGCTTATGCTGTGGTCTTGGCTGCCCTGACACATGAGGAAACCTCAGCCATACAATGTTGTACTGCAGATCTGGTGGTGGGGATACAGGAGAGGCCTGTGCACTGGTATGTGTCATGTGATGAAATGTGCCAGATGGTGTCTGAGTACTGTAACCAACAACAGCTATACTTGCGTGTTACAGCACTGGAACTATAGATGAATGAGTGCTACGGGTGGTGTGCACAAGAGAAAGCCTCCTTCTGCCATATGGTAACATACTGATTACATGGAACAGGACAGGTAGTAGTATGTCACTGACCAAGCACAGCTGAAACAAGCTGCAGTATACAGGATGCAACTGATCCACATGGTCACAATATTCAGTAAGTGCTGCCATGACCTTGCCATGTCCTCACCAAGTCTGAATTTTTGACTCTGTCTTGCAACACACAGATCTGGTGTGCCACATGGTTAGTTCTGTTCCATGATAGCGCTGTGATTGGTCATGTGCCACACTGCATACTCATGTGCCATATCAGTCAAGTTAACATATGCCACCGGCACATGCTGTCCTATGGCTGCCAGTTGTTTGTTGTGGATTTTTTATCTACTGTTATGATCACATGGAGACAGTTGCCCAAGGTCTCCTTCTTGACCAGTAGCTGATGCTCAACTACCAAAGACTGACCATATTTACTGCCCTCTCTGTAAGAGGAAATATCTTGTTCTGCTGGATTGGACAAAGCAATTCCAGGTTCAATGCCCTGTGTGCAACTGGCTGCGCTGCTTCGTGTATCACATCACATCCTGCATCAGGATCAGTGAATGAGTTTTTGGAGGAAGCAGGAATTGAGCGAGTTGTATGTAAAGAGCCAAAAAAAAAAAAACTATCACACATTAAACATATGCACATAATGGGGTATATCTCAAAATGCATCTCACAAGATAGAACAGTCTATCCCCCAACAATGCAAAGTCTTGTATACCTGGTTATCTTGGCTGTGCAGGATATGCTTTTCCTGTAGCACAGAATATGTGAGCTGTAAGGCAGAACAGAAATAATAGAATTATAATGATATGACAGGGTTACAGTTATCCTGGGATGCCTTTATCAGAGGAGACAATATGGCTGCTAGTGGTTTGGTGCTCTGTGGTGTGGAAGACATAACGTAAGGCTGCTGCTAGTGTGTGTGGCACATATGATACATTGGTATACTGTCACGTAGCTGACTGACCATCACATTTCCCCTCCAGTGTACAACAAGATAATGCAGCATATATCTTGTTGTTTTGGGTGTGGCTATACAGTTTTGATAGTCCTTTAACATAGAACATGTGAGCTGGATGTCAACACAGGAATGAGAGAGGAATAATGATATGACAGGGTCACACATCCTGACACATCATCATCAGAGGTGACAACACATCTCCTAATGGTGTGGAGTGCTGTGGAATACTTAATGTAAACCTGCTGGTAATGTGTGACATATATCCAAAATGTAATACAATAGGTAGCATCAGCTGCACCACCTAGAATATATAAACTCTGACACAGGTGGTGGTGTGATGTTACTGACTTTGTGTCATTTGATGGAGGAATTGTATACCAGCCATGGCATCATGATGTCATCTAAAGCAGCTGACATACCTTGCCGCAGGAAGAACCAGTGAAGATATTCTCTTGAGGTCATGTTGTATCTGCCAACATAATTGGCAATGGCATGTCACAACAACTTCCTACAGGCCATATCAAAGGAGGAGAAATTCTTCTTCCGGGAGTATTATGAACTCATCTGGAGCACACCAATGTGTATGTGTCAAGAGTATGAGCAACATTTATGGTACACTTACACAGTGAGTGCTTGTAGGACAACATAAAATATAAATATTCAGTAAAAGTATTTTTATGTCGTTACACAACAACATATGTTGTATGTTGTACTGTAAGAAACAGTATGTAGCACTGCAATTGCTATGTATTAGCACTGGAAAAAAAACATTTGACACTATGCACACCTTACAAAGGCTGACACACACATATTTAAAGTTACACAGTCACTCCTGAGTAACCCACCAGCATATAAGTTGCAGATGTGGGTTTCACAATCCATGCATGACAAGCACTTCAGTAAAACTACTTTACCAGCATCATTGTAGTACTGAAGATGTTTAATGAGGAATGTATACAAAACGTCATCTGCGTCAGTGATGAATGACTTAGGTCTATCCATTACCCCCATGTTATACAGTAATGAATGACATTGCAGCCAGTGCACATTCAAGCTAAGGTATGATTAATACATAACAACATAATTATGCACACACATGAGTGATGGCCACCATCTGTAAGTATAACATCACCATATACAGCAAGTATCTCACAATATTGCAGCAGTACTGCACACCTGTGGGTACAAAGTGGATGTCTGCAATTTTGACTGACGTATGTCAGGTCACCAGAATAGCAGCAGGCTAATGGCGACAATGAAATATACTACAAATATTTAACTATATTTGGCAATGGCTAATCCTTAAGCTGCTTAAATGCAATATGATATAACATATGTATATGTTATTATTATCAGATTAAGAAACTTGTAAAACAATTAACACCTCAGTATAATTTCTTATATGTTTGTGCACATTATTCAAGAAGCAGCTATACTTTGACATCAGTTGTAATATATCATGATTTGCATAATAAGGAGGAAGAGCAGAAATGTAGTAACCTTAGTAAATGATGTAACTGCAAAGTCTGATGGAATCTAAAGCGAGCTGCATTATTAATGAGCATTATGAATATCTACAACATATCCACAAGTACAGGACAATCATCAAGTAAGTTTACGAATTTCAGTGATATCCTTGGAAGGAGAACTGTGAAATGTTGTATTAAGTACCATTATTCTGAACATAATTAATGAGGTTCATTTGCATAGAATGTTTCTGAATTGCACCAGCATGTGTGATAGCATAAAACAGGTGATCTTTGCATAAGTGCCTATAGTTTGGTGTATATGAAGAATATCTGCTAAGCTCTGCTCAGCTGTAGTTGTCCCTGATGTCCACAATAATCATTGTCACCTCCATTGTGCCAAATTTAAAAAGTGACTTTGTGAGTTTATTCCACCTTCACCTGTAAACTGATTAGCACTCTGTGAGCTTTTTTAAATACATCATGCTATCTAGTGCATTTCAAGGAAGATGTTGACAGAAAAATGAATGAGGTGCATCGGAGTACCCAAATGGACTGATGAAGAGCCTCTGAACCTGCTTCATGTGTGCACTGCAGAGGAAAGGAAGATAATAGCACAAAAGCTGACCTTTGCAATAATTGATATGCATAATACCATTGCCAGGGAACTCCATGGATAAACAGGGATCTACAGGACAGGTATCCAGGTCTGCCATTGTATGATAACTTGCACTGGAGACTGCCTCAGTAACTTAGAGACTGGATCACTGAAGTTTGATGTGCTGTGCTAGAACCATAAATTAAGTCAGATGTTCCACATCGTAACACCTTCTCATGCAAATATAGACTTAATATTTCATGTATTTTGTAACTGTACTGAAATAACTGGTTTCCACATTTAAAAACCAAGGTAACATGTATCTCACCATATTTGTACAATAACATCTACAATATCAGAGATTGTGTGTACATGACTATAGGATCAAAGTATCATAGGATTATAGGAGGTAACTAGGCTAATGGCCCTAGAGACTTTTTATGCCTAGCCATTCATGTCTCAGTTTTCCAATTATATATGCCCATGGGCTAGAATGGCTTTGGTATATGCCTGTGCATAAGGAATCTACAAACAGGCCCTGTTTGTAAGGGCTACAGGTGACAAGCCAGGGGCCAGTTTGCAATTTCCCATCCATTGGTCCAAACTGCATCTGAATAGGCTTAGGGAAGAACTCTGTTTCATATGAATGAGGAGTCTATTCCAGAGAAGGGCTAATCTCTGAGACATATACCTGTCCTTCCAACATGTTTTGTTAATGTCATAGCAAGGTTTAGAGCCCTAGATCAGGTAATTCTAGCACTGTTTCTTTTGTGAATGTGTAGCTGATCCATCAGTGCTGGATCGGAGAATGCCTTGTTGGTTAGGCATAGATCACCCCTCAGTAGTCTGCAGGAGACCCAGTATAGGGACAGGGTTCAGAGGCAGCCCACGTAAGAGGTATTCTTTACAGCCTGTATTATTTTAGTGAGAAACCTCTGCAACTGCTCCAGCTGTTGAAAATACCTGGACAGGTACATGCCGAAAGATGCACTGTACTCAGTTATTGGTCTGACAAGGGCTGAGTATAGTGGGACTATGATCTCCTTAGATCTGGATGCCATGCATACCATGCCCTATAAGTTACATCACATACAAGGATCTTCTCATACCATGATCACTTGACAATCAAAGTTCAGGTTATATTCAACCTGAAATCCCAAGTTCCTTACCATTGGGTCTACTCTTAGGGGAGTGTTATCAATGTTGTAATTTGCAGGAGAATACTCTTAAGGGATTGTTATCAAAGTTGTAATATACAGCATTCAGCCAGTCCTTGTGTATGACAAAAATTGTACTTGTTTACACAATAATTACATCCCACATATACCCATAATTAAATATCTTAATCATATCTTTCTGTCTCTCACTCTCTCTGTGTGTGTATATATATATATATATATATATATATATATATATATATATATACACACACACACACACACACACACACACACACATAGGGGTTCCCTACATTAAACCGAAAGCTTGGAAGATCGACAATCACATCACTGATGCCAGAAGACCGACGGAGCAGATAATCAACAACTCGTAATCCCGAAAGTGAAAACACTGACATGGAAAATGTGTAAAGTGACTCGGTAAGTGTGCAATAATGAGGGATTTAGGGTTAGGGCGCGTGTAAGGTGTGTGTGTGATAGTGAGGGATTTAGGGTTAGGGTGCATGTAAGGTAAGTGTGCGATAGTGAGGGACTTGAGGGTTAAGGGCGGATTAAGTGAGTTAGGGTTAGGGTGCGGGTAAGGTAAGTGTGCGATAGTGACGAACCTTAGGGTTAGGGTTTGGGTTAAGGTTAGTGCATAAATAGTTGTGTGCAAGGTGTAGTGTAGGTGTTTAGGTTGTTGGTGTGCTTGTGTTGTGTGGAACAGCAAACTTTTTGTTTTGTTAACTGTCGGGATTGTGGTTTGTTGGACATGTGAACTTTCGTGTTTTTGCGGTTTTGTTCTTGTGGTGTCAGTGTTGTGGGTGTCGGTGTTGTGTACTGTCGGTCTAACGTAGGAGACCCATTATACATACATACATACATATATTGGTGACATTCACTCAACTGAATCTGCTGCAGCACTACAGAGTGAATGTTTCATTCCTTCAAAGTTTAACACTTTGCATGCAGGTAAGGTAAGTGTGGGTTTGGAAACTAACTCCTAAACCTTGTGATATTATGAAGGTTTTGGCATTAGGGATGGGATTGCTTTTGCAATTGTAGGCAGGTTAGGGTTTGGGTGTGTGTTTGTTGGTGTGGTTTGTGTGACTGTGTGTCCTAGCTGTCTAGAAAGGTGAAGTAAGGGTTAGCATTAGGAATAGCAAGTATTAGTAAGGTGGTGCAGGTGGAAAGATTTGACTCAACATGTGGAAGCTCTGGGCCTCTGTGTCTTTAAACATTAAATGATGATATTTTTATCCTTTGGGAAGAACCTAGAGGGGCGATGATGAATTTTTAAAATATATCAAACAACCACCTTCCTATGATTTACTCACAATGCTAATGATAAAACAATTCTTTATTTGGATGTATTAATTACTAAGGATACTTTACATAATAGATTCATTGCAGATATCTTTCAAAAAGAGACATACTCAAACAGCTTCCTACACTTTGACAGCAACCATCCACTTACACAGAAAAGAGCTGTACTCAAAAGATCAATTTGTGAAGGTGGTCAGGATGGTGAGTGTCTGGGATAGCTTTATTGCTGAGTGTGATAAAATAAAAAAACATGTTTTTACAACGTGGTTACCCCAAATATTTAATTGATGAAATCATGGGAGAAATAGCTTTAAAAAGAAAAAATGCGTATTTTATACCACTCATGGGTAGAACATTAAGCCAGCACACATATAGGTTAGAGCACTCTTTGGCTGTCCATTCCCAATGTACATCCATGCAGATGCCTTTAGATCTAAGATCAGGACAAGAAAGGGGGCTTGATATTCCCAATTATAATACAACTTTTATTAGCGCTTTCTCCATGGATAGGTATCACATTAAGAAGATTCTCTTTAAGAATTGGGGTTTATTAGGAAATGATAGGGAAGTCAGAAAAAGTGTGGGTAATGATCCCCTTTGTGTATATAGGAGGAGACGTAACTTGAAGAATTATTTTGAGACACCCATTGTACAAAAGAAAAGGGGTTATATGTATACATGTGGGCTCTGTAAATATTGCACCTACAGTCTGGCAACAAATGAGGTTTGTATTAATGGTTTTCAACATAAACTTAAGGGGAAATTCTGCTGTAATTTAGAAAGGCTAGTTTATTGTGCTATTTACACACAGTGTAACTGTTTTTATGTGGGAAAAACAGAGCGTGAACTGAAAGAACGCATAGGTGTTAGAAATATCAGGGATCATAGTGAATTTAATGCCCTCGCAAAACATGTTTCTATTTTTAATGGACATGACTTTAGGTTCACTGTCCTTGATATTGTACAGTTAAACAAAAGAGGGGGACATGGCCAATTATTCTGGAAAAAATGGAATTAGCCTGGCAGTTATGTCTAAATGCATAATGTTGGCCAGGCTTAAATGAAACAATTTCTGTTAGCGGTATTTTAAAACTGAAAGCTCTAAACAGTGTGTTAATATGTTGAGGGCAGAAAAATTGGTTTAAATATTGCCAAACATCAGTGAACATTCCACACATTTTATATAGTTAAACTTTTGTAATAATGTATCCAGTGGGAGATGGTATTGAGGTTACTTCTTTTTGAGGAAGGTGTGTATTATTTTATTACATTTGATAGGCTGAACATGTTTAAGCATTTGCTGAACAGAAATGGAATCGCTGTGTTCCTAATAATGTGTAAAGTCTTTTTATATATCCATTCAAAGGTAACTTTTAAATGTTTCCTGTTTTAAACAAAAATGATGAACATTTAGATTTCAAATGTTACATTTTCGGGAACTGGGTTTCAAGCTTAATTTCTAAAAAGTGTGTGTCTGCTTTTTGTGCTATCTGATTGGTTGCAGTTAAATTTTGTGTTTTAACACACTTTCTACATTCTTTTTAGGGTATTTAAACTGGAATTCATTTTTATGGAATTATCTGATGAAGTTCCTTAATTTTATTGGGACGAATGTGCTTATCCTTTGGGATTTTTTATATTGGATATCAACATTAAACAGGGGCGGCCCGTGCTATTGGACTGCCAGACTGCAGCCCCCTCAACAAAAGAGCTAAAAAGAAATTAAAAGAAAAAAGAAAAAAAAATTAAAAAATTTGCGGACTTCGCGCATGCGCAGTAGTCCAGACTACTGTGAGTCTACTGCGCATGCTCCCGGCAGTCCAGGTAGGGAACATGAGGAGACGTCTGTGCACTTTTAAAGTGCACAGACTCGCTGGGAAAACGCATCGGGGCCAGAATGCAACACCAGCAGTCAGTCTGTCTCGTCGGGAAGGGTTTGGATCGCAGGAATCTCGCAGGTCTTTGGATTACATTATGGAGAATGGGCAGCAAGGACAGGTAAGTGTGTTCATTAGTACTGTTTAGAATGGTAGGGAAGTTTAGTAGTGTGAAGTGTATTACTGTTTAGAATGGTAGGGTAGTTTAGTAGTGTGAAGTGTATTACTGTTTAGAATGGTGTATGTGTGTGTAAATGCCCCAGGTGCTCATGGTGGTGTGGTAGGGAATACCTCAGGCTTGAACCCTGTACCCTGTATGCAGGTGTTAAAGACTTGAGTTCCCTACCCACCACCATTTGTAAAAAAAATTGCAGATTTTTGCCTCATATTTGATCTGATCTGTTCCTCATAATATCTGTGGTTTGTAAATGTTGCAATGCTTGATATTTGATGGTGTAGTAGTAGCATTGTTGCCTCACAGCTGTAGGTTCTCAGGTTTGATTCTTGGCTGGGGTTCCTTCTTTGATGGGTCATTTGCTTGATATTTGATGGTGTAGTAGTAGCAGTGTTGGGGGCTCCTTCTTTGTGGGGTCTGTTTGCTTGATATTTGATGGTGTAGTAGTAGCATTGTTGCCTCACAGCTGCAGGTTCTCAGGTTTGATTTTTGGCTGGGGTTCCTTCTTTGTGGGGTCTGTATCTTCTCCCTGTGTTTGTGTGGGTTTGCTTTTGTGTCCTCCCATGTTACAAAGACATGTCTGCATTATTTCTTCCTGGGCCTCTGCTGAAAATTGTTTTTTTGTTCCAAGTCAGACTGTCCTGATTAACAAATGTTAAATAAAATTGACAGGCATTTGAATTTCAGACTTCAGGTTTCTGAATGTTTAATTTCTTACATATTTGATGGTGCAGTGGCAGTATTGTTGCCTCATAGCTACAGGATTTGTGGTTTGATTTTTGGCTGTGGTGCCTTCTTTGTGGAGTCTCCATCTTATCTCTGTGTTTGTGTGGATTTGCTCTGGTATCCTGCCATTTTACAAAGACGTGTCTACAGTATTTCTCCCTGGGCCTCTGCTGAAAATTGTTTTTGTTCCATCAGAAGTAAAATTGACAGGCATTTGAATTTCAGACTTCATAGTCTTCAGAAAATACATAGTAAAACAACTTTTTATTCTAGCAATAAATATATAGTAACACAACCTTTTATTATAGCAATTTTTAAGTTTATAAGATGACTATTTGAAATTTTTCCTTACTTTTGGGACTGTAATACCCTGTTAGTGGCTTTGTCCAGGTTTTCGTGCTAAGGTTGACAGCTATGGCAAGAACTGAATTCACTGAATATGTTTGAGGGCTGTATTCCCTCATTACTGGGTTTGTCCAGGTGTTTTGTGCTAAGAGGTTGACAGCTATGGTGAGAACTGAATTAATTAAATGATAGCCATTTAAGTTTCAGTCTTCCTCTCGTTCACAAAACAGCGGATTTGGCGTAGTGGTATGTTGCTCTTGACTGTTTTGCACAGGGACCTTGTCTGTAAAATGTACGGTGGTAACACAGCATTTTTCTTTCACAAAGCAGGTGATTTGGCATAGTGGTATGTTCTGACTCTTTTTTGCACAGGGACTTTGGCAGTAAAATGTATGGTGGTACTGTGGTAACACAGCATTTTATTCTAGCAGCTTTCCAAGATTATACAAGCAATGTTTAATGTGTCCCAGGTTTTTGCCCTTTTGACCCACCCCAATAAATTTGGCTTTTTCCAGACTTCTTGTGCTGCGAAGTTGAGATGCAGTTGAGTATTGAGCAGATTTTACAAGGAGCTGAGAGCTGCAGGGGAAGAGAAGTTTAGTGCTAATAGCACAACAGGCTGTGTGCTTGCTTTTGATGCAGAAGGTTGTTGGTTCTACTCCCATAAGGGGTGAATACTGAAAGTTAAGATACTAATTATGAGCCTGTTATCAGTTTGCCATCCATTTCCTATTGCAATATTACTAGCTTATTTTTAATGTAATTTAGGCAATTTATTCCACAGGGGCATCAGACACTTTATTGTGCGATGAAACCATGAAATATAAAGGTGATTGCTATCACCAACCTCTTCATTACAGATTTATTTAACGTGGAATTATTTAGATGACTTTTTTACTACTTCAGAGATTGTGCATATTTACTGATAATAGTGGACTGTAGAAGTTTGAGTAGACTTTTATGATGGAAATGTTCTGAATTGGACAGTTTTGTTTCATTGTTTACTGGAAAAATGTTCAAAGCAATAGGAAGGTATATCAAAGAGCACATGTATGTTTCATATGCAAGGGGCCTATGATTTGAAAACAGCCCAGAATGAATTTTTATCTGCCATGAGTAAAATGTATTTTCTTTGAGTATGGATTTTAATGTTGTTTCAGTGAATGTGAGTTTCAAGGGCAGAGAAGGTTTAATGCCAAGTTTGTTATGTCTTAGTGTTTGCGCTGTAAAATGCAAAAATAAAACTTTCAAATGAAGTTCAAATCATCATAGAAGTAAATCAGTATGCACATTAGTGTTTATGGTAAATGAAGTGAAATAGCAAATTAATGGATCATTGGAATGGCTGCAGGGAGGCTCCATTCGACCAGAGTTTTGTGAGGGGGGAGGGCGGCAAACTTAGACAGCCCCAGCTGAACCATACCTCCCAACTGTCCAGATTTTCAAAGAATGAATAGATGTTTTGCTTCTTATTTTTGATTTGTTCCAAATAAAAATTTGTGGTTTTCTGGCAAATCATTTAGGAATTAAGTCACTAAATAATGACACACCTAGTTTCAGACTTCATAACCTTCAGAAAAATGCATGCTAAAGTAAGACCTGTTCTATCAACTGTCCCAGTTTATAGAAGAACATTTTTTAGTACTGTTTATATGTTCCCCCCAATATATTTGGCCTTGTCCAGATTTATGTCCCAGTTTATACAAGAGCAATTTTTAGTACTGTTTATATGTTCCCCCAATATATCTGGCCTTGTCCAGATTTATTGCATTAACAGGTTGAGAGGTACATGCAAATAAATTGCTTTATAGAATTAGGCATAGCCAAACCTCTGAACTGTCCCTGATTTTGACTCAAAATGTTACTCTTCCCCTAATGATCCCTTCGCAAAATAGCAATTTTGGAAGAAAATATGGAGGGTTTATAATTAAGAAATAACTGTAATAATCAGATTACTTTTATTTCAGAAATGCATGTAGATTATTTTATTTTGTCAGCTGCTCAAGTTAGCAGTACTAATATTAAAGTGTCCCTTCTTTGACAGGTTCCCAGCTGTATTGTGTTGCTATTTTATATTTTTACATCACATTTTTGGTCCATTTTTCATAAAATTGTGTTTTTTGGCAAATTAGTGACAAATAATTAAAGACTGAAGTTAGAAAATAATGACAGACATTTGAGTTTCAGATTTCATACCATTCAGAAAATTCATACTAATGCAAGACCTCTATTAGCTTTCTAAGGTTATAAGAGCAATATTTTAAAAATTGTCCTTATTTTTGGGCCTTTGTCCCATTTCTTTGTATGGCTTTGTCCAGATTTCTTGCTCTGAGGTTGAGAGGTATGACAAATGTGTCACGGCCATCACAAGTCAGCCAGAGACATTTCAAACTGTGACATACTTGTTACACCCCACTCCCCCATGTAGTGACTCTGGATGTGTCGAAGCAAGGCAAGGAGTAGTTATGCAGTGTAAATGTGCAGAGAATCCCACCCATCCAAGGTAGACACAAGTACTAGAGTGGCTTTTCATCTGTCCTTGATTTTTGCAGAATGGTCTGGTTTCTGTCATATTTTTTGTACTGTTGATTTATGCTTATTACCCAAAGTGCATGTTGCTCTGTGTTTAAGTAGCAATACTTTAATGACCATCAGGTAAGCTTGGCTGAGATTGCAAGATGCATGTAAGCTTTAATAAGCATACTGTTAAAGAATTGCCAACACTGAAAGCCTTTTTGTTGTCATGTAGAGAATACTTAACTAGATAATGTATAAGCCTTGGGTATTGAAATGCATATGCCAGTATTTGTAATAAAGGACAGAATTACATTATTTTAAGAGTCTCATTACACTTGGAGACTTACAGTCATCTCTGCAGGCTTTAATCATAAACCGAATGCCAATCGTGTGGTCTATAACCTGTACATTAATCCTTTTAAGCAATGTATCTTGAGCTTATTTCTTGTTTGCTTTTCATTTTTTACTTTGATCATGTTTTCCCCATGAAACAAGTAGTTGTCAGGCAGCAGGTCTTTTTTTGGATAAGGAACATTTTTACAAGTGGGGGCATCAGAGATTTCTACTTTCAGCATGTTACTTGTTACTTTAATAAAGCTGAATATAAATTATAATTAGAACTGCAGTGCAAGAAGTGGTTTGAGTTGAGTGCTGCTTGTTTTTCTTATACTTGATTTTGACTGGCATTCCATTAATGTATTTAAAAAAAAGTTATTTATTTCTTCATGCCTCACAACCTTTTTTGTTTCCATCTAGATATTAAGCTGTCATGCAGCCAATGCATTGAAATATTTTTATTCTTCTACACTTCATTTTGTCTTGATTGGACTCTCATGACAACTGTTTGGCACCCAATGCAGTATATTTAGTTTTTGTGGTTTGCTACTACAGGTGTTTGTGTGTGTGTGGTAGGGAATACCTCAGGCTTGAATCCTGTACCTTGTATGCAGGTTTTAAAGACCTTAATTCCCTACCCACCACCATTTGTGAAAAAAAACTGCAGATTTTTGCCTCATGTTTGATCTGATCTGTTCCTCATAATATCTTTGGTTTGTAAATGCTGCAATGCTTGATATTTGATGGGGCAGTTGTAGCATTGTTGCCTCACAGCTGCAGGTTCTCAAGTTTGCTTCTTGGCTGGGGTGCCTTCTTTGTGGGGTCTTTATCTTCTCCCTGTGTTTGTGTGGGTTTGCTTTTGTGTCCTCCCATGTTACAAAGACATGTCTGCATTATTTCTTCCTGGGCCTCTACTAAATTTTTTTTTGTTCCAAGTCAGACTGTCCTGATTAACAAATGTTAAATAAAATTGACAGGCATTTGAATTTCAGACTTCAGGTTTCTGAATGTTTAAGTCCTTGCATATTTGATGGTGCAGTGGTAGTATTGTTGCCTCACAGCTGTAGGTTTTCTGGTTTGATTCTTGGCTGGGGTGCCTTCTGTGTGGAGTCTGCATCTCCTCCTTGTGTTTGTGTGGATTTGCTCTGGTGCCCTGTCATTTTACAAAGACGTGTCTGCAGTATTTCTCCCTGGGTCTCTGCTGAAAATTGTTTTTATTCTGTCAGCAGTAAAATTGACAGGCATTTGAATTTCAGACTTCATGTTCTTCAGAAAATACATAGTAACACAACCGTAACACAACCTTTTATTCTAGCAATTTTCTAAGTTTATAAGATGAATATTTGAAATTTGTCCCTAATTTGTGGGACTGCATTCCCTCATTATTGGCTTCGTCCAGGTCGTTTGTGCTAAGGTTGACAGCTATGGCAAGAACTGAATTCACTGAATGTTTGAGGGCTGTATTCCCTCATTACTGGGTTTGTCCAGGTGTTTTTTACTAAGAGGTTGACAGCTATGGTGAGAACTGAATTCACTAAATGATAGCCATTTACGTTTCAGTCTTCCTCTTTTACAAAACAGCTGATTTGGCGTAGTGGTATGTTGCTCTGTTTTGCACAGGGAGCTTGGCAGTAAAATGTATGGTTCTAGCAACTTTCCAAGATTATACAAGCAATGTTTGTGTCCCTGGGTTTTGGGCTTTTGACCCCCCCCCCAATACATTTTGGCTTTTTCCAGTTTTCTTGTGCTGCAAAGTTGAGTATTGAGTAGATTTTACAAGGAGCTGAGAGCTGTAGGGGAACAGAAGTTTAGTGCTGCTTAAGTGAAGCTGGTTTGCCTTGTTAATAGCACAACAAGTTGTGTACTTGTCTTTGATGCAGAAGGCTGTGGGTTCTACTCCCACAAGGGGTGGATGCTGCTGTACTGAGAATGTTCTCCTTGGTGAAGATACTAACTATGAGTTTATCAGTTTGCCATCCATTTCCTCTTGCAATATTACTAGCTTATCATTTTTTTAATGTAATATAGGCAATTTATTCCTGAGGGGCAAAAGGCACTTTATTTTTCGATGAAACCATGAAATATAAAGGTGTTTGCTAGCAGCAACCTCTTCATTAGTTACAGATTTCTTTAATGTGGAATTATTTAGATGACTTTTACTTCAGAGATAGTGCATATTTACTGATAATGGACTGTAGAATTGTATATATTTACTGATAATGGACTGTAGAATTGTGCATATTTACTGATAATGGTGGACTGTAGAATTGTGCATATTTACTGATAATGGTGGACTGCGGAAGTCTGAGTAGACTTTTATGATAAATGTTCTGAACTGGGCAGTTTTGTCATTATGGTTGAATGCATTTTGTTTCATTGTTTACTGGAAAAATGTTCAAAACAAATTTAAAACGCCCTCTAACAACTGGAATATATTGTACAAGGAATATAATTTAGTACAATGAGGAAGGTGTATCAAAGAGCACATGTATGTTTCATATGCAAGGGGCCTATGATTTGAAAACAGCCCAAAATTAATCTTTATCTGCCACTGGCAAAATGTATTTTCTTTGAATGTGGGTTTCAATGCTGTTTCAATGAATGTGAGTTTCAAGAGCAGAGAAGTTTAAATGCTAAGTTTTCATTGTGAGACTGCATTGCTTTGTTTAGTAGATGACTTAGTGTTTGTGCTGTAAAATACAAAATAAAACTTTCAAATGAAGTCCAACTCATCATACAAGTAAAGCAGTATGCACATTAGTGTTTATGGTAAATGGAGTGAAATAGCCAAGTAATGGTTCATAGGAATGGCTGCAGAGGCTCCATTCAACCGCGATTTTGTCAGGGGGGAAAGGCAGCAAACTCAGACAGGCCCAGCTGAACTATACCTCCCAACTGTCCAGATTTTCAAAGAATGAATAGATTTTTGCTTCTTATTTTTGGTTTGTTCTTCATAAAATTTGTAGTTTTCTGGCAAATCATTTAGAAATTAAGTCACTAAATAATGATACACTGAGTTTCAGACTTCATAACCTTCAGAAAAATGCAAGCTAAAGTAAGAACTGTTATTCTATCAACTGTCTCAATTTATACAAGAGCAATTTTTAGTACTGTTTATATGTTCCCCCAGTATATTTGGCCTTGTTCAGATTTACTGCATTAACAGGTTGAGAGGTACATGCAAATAAATTGCTTTATAGAATTAGGCATAGCCAACCTCTAAACTGTCTCCGATTTTGGCTTAAAATGTTGCTCTTCCCCCTAATAATTCCTCCACAAAATAGCAATTTTGGAAGAAAACATGGAGGGTTTACAATTAAGAAATAACTGTAATAATCAAAGTTATAGATTACTTGAAATGCACGTAGATTCTTTTATTTTGTCAGCTGCTCAAGTTAGCAGTACTAATATTAAAATGTCCCTTCTTTGACAGGTTCCCAGCTGTATTGTGTGGCTATTTTATATTTTTGCATCACATTTGGTCCATTTTTCATAAAATTGTGTTTTTTGGCAAATTAGTGACAAATCACTAAAGACTGAAGTTAGAAAATAATGGCAGACATTTGAGTTTCAGATTTTATACCCTTCAGAAAAGTCATACTAATGCAAGACCTATTCTATTATCTTTCTAAGTTTATTAGAGCAATATTTAAAAATTGTCCTTATTTGTGGGCATTTGTCCCACTTCTGTGTATGGCTTTGTCCAGATTTCTTGCTCTGAGGTTGAGAGGTATGACACGTGTCAGGGCCATCACAGTCAGCCAGAGACATTTCAAATTGTGACATACTTGTTGCACCCCACTCCACCATGTACTGACTCTGGATGTGTCCAAGCAAGGCAAGGAGTAGTTATGCAGTGTAAATGTGCAGTGTGTCTCCCCCCCCATCCAAGGTAGACACAAGTACTACAGTGGCTTTTCATCTGTCCTTGATTTTGCAGAAAGGTCTGGTTTCTGTCATATTTTTGTACTGTTGATTTATGCTTATTACTCAAAGTGCCTGTTGCTCTGTGTTTAAGTAGCAATGCTTTAATGACCATAATGTAAGCTTGTCTGAGATCATAAGATGCAAGTAAGCTTTAATAAGCATACTGTTAAAGAATTGCCAACATTGAACGCCTTTCTGTTGTTGCCATGCAGAGAATACTTGACTAGATAATGTATAAGCCTTGGGTATTTAAAGGACAGGATTCCATTATTTTAAAAAGCTCATTACACTTGTTGGAGACTTCCAGTCATCTCTACAGACTTTACCCGTAAACTAAACAGAATGCCAATCATGTGTGGTCCATAACCTGTACAGTAATCCTTTAAGCAATCTATCTTGAGCTTGTTTCTTGTTTGCTTTTCATTTTTTACTTACATGTTTTCCCCATGAAACAAGTAGATAGTTGTCAGGCAGCAGGTCTTTTTTGGATAAGAAACATTTTTACAAGTGGGGGCATCACAGAGATTTCTACTTTCAGCATGTTACTTGGCACTTTAATAAAGCTGAATATAAATTATAATTAGAACTGCAGTGCAAGGAGAAGTGGTTTGAGTTGAGTGCTTCTGGTTTTGCTTGTACTTGATTTTGACTGGCATTCCAGTAATGTATTTAAAAAGTAATTTATTTTTTCAAGCCTCACAATCCTTTTGTTTCCATCTAGATATTAAGTAAGCTGTCATGCAGCCAATGCATTGAAATATTTTTATTCTTCTACACTTATTTTTGTCTTGATTGGACTCTCATAATGATGGTTTGCCACCCAGGGCAGTATATTTAATTAAAGTTAGTTTTTGTGGTTTTGAGAATAGCTCCTCCCCTTTCTGGTTGGCCACACCCCTTCCCCTTGACCCCACCCATTCAGCTGGCTCCTGCAGCCCCCCTTTGATTTGAAGTCACCAGCCGCCACTGACATTAAAGCTGGTGGCTTTTCAACATTAACACTGAGGTTGACTTTTTTCCTGTGTGCTGTTCTTTCGTGGTATTTGTGGATTATATGGTTAAAACCACACATAAATTATTCCGAAATTGCACCACCCAACTATTCCATCATCAGAAAAGACAGAACCCACAAAAAAGGGGGAGGAGTAGCTCTCCTGTACTCATCCTCCTTATCAGTTACTCCCTACAACAAACCTACTCCCCTCTTTGCTAATGCCAAATTAGTTCTAACTTCACTTCAAGTAAATAGACACAAACACATTTGCATAGCCTCTCTTTACATCCCCCCTGGTGACAACATTTCAGCACTTGAAAACATCCTCTCATGGCTTTCAACCAACATTAACAATGTAACAATAATCTTGGGTGACATGAATATTAATTGGTCTTCCATTCAATCTCCCACTAACCCTCTAAATACAAATCTCTATAATTTCTCTCAACTAATCAACTCCATAATCAGACCCTCTAAAAACCTTTCTAACGGCAGTACCCTAGACTGGATCTTAGTCTCCCACCCACATAATCTCTTTAACAGTGGCACTCTTCCCGATTCCTTCAGTGACCACCTCCCCACTTTCACTCTCCGACTTCCTTCTTCCATACATCTAACACACAACTATATCACTACTCGCAACCTAAAACACTTCAAACCAGATACCTTCTCCAACTCCCTAAAGTTAATCAACTGGATCTCTCTAAAAACTCTACCCTTGGAAAATGCAGTTGCCTACTTCAACTCAACTTTCTTAAATCTTTTAGATTGCCATGCCCCCATAAAATCAAAAAGAGTAAAAAGCAAAACTGCCCCTTGGCTAACTAAAAACACACTAGGGATCATGCACCTTAGAGATAAAGCCTGGGCACATCATCAGAAAAACAAATCACCCAACACCCTGAAGGAATATAAAACACTTCGTAACAAAGTTAAAAAGCTTATTACTGTAGTCCGACAGAATTATTTCTCCCTGCTCCAAAACAACCATAAAACTAACCCACAAAAATTCTGAAAAGGCATCTCTACCCTCATCAATCCCAGCAAAACAAAAATCCCCAACCCTGACCCAAATGCACTAGACATCGATCTTGCCACACAATTTAACTCCTTTTTCATTGACTCCATTTCCAAACTAACCTCATCCTTCCATAACACTACACCCCTCCACTTCTCCAGTATCCTTCTCCAACAACACTTCACCCACCATCTCCGCATCTCCTGTCACATCTTCACCATCTCTTCCACTATCAAACACACTCCCCTCTCAGGCCCTTCCCTTGTCAGTAAATCCATCTCCTCCCTCCTTCTCAAACAATACTTCACCCTCCTCTTCTGCATCTCTTGTCACATCTTCCCCTCCTCTGTCTAACACACTCTCTTCTCAGCCCCTACCTTTCTCAGTAAATCCTATACCCACATCTACCATAAAAAAACTCCTACAGAAACTGAAACCATGTTCAAATGCCCCCAATAACATCCCCTCATACTTTCTTAGCATAGCTGCTGAAGCCATTTTCTTGCCCATCAGTATTCTAATCAATCACTCTATCCATGAAGGCCATGTACCCCTGATTTGGAAAAAGGCTTTTATCATACCCTTACACAAAGGAGGCAACAATAAAAATATCTCTAATTTCCGTCTCATTGTCATCCTTTCTCCCATCTCCAAAATTCTAGAAAAGTGCATCCATCTACAACCCCTTCCCTATCTTACTGACAGCAACCTATTAACTCCCACACAACATGGATTTAAACCTGGCACAGTGCCATGACCGCCCTTCTTTCCTTCCTTGAAACTGTGAATAAAGCACGAGACTCTGGTAATATTGTATCTACACTGCTACTCGACCTATCTAAAGCCTTCGACACCATCTCTCACAACCTCCTACTTGCTAAAATCTTTCAGATTTATGTATGTTTGCATATCATGCCCCCAAAATTAATATGATTAAAGGAAACTTTAATATGAATTGTAGTGCAATATTTATTTATTTTTTATTGATTACATATGTTTACCTGGTAGTGTCTGACTGGGTCAGGGGCCCATTTTCAGTGGAGACCAGTGGAGAAAAACTCATAGGATCATAGGAGGTTACTAGGCTATTGGCCCTGAGGCTGTTATAAGCTTAGCCAAGAGTTGAGTCCATGTTTAGACAAATCAGCACCCAATGCTCCTATCCAGCAGGGACATGGGTGGAATTTCTGTTTCCCATCCAGTTATCCAAGCCGTGCTTAAAAAGGGATAAAGAGGTACTCTGCTTGATGTGGAGAGGGAGTCTATTCCATAGATGAGAGAGTCTCTGGGACACAAATCTGTCCCACCAACCAGTCTTGTTAATGCCACAGACCAGGTTGAGGCTGTGTGTGTGGGTTACTCGAGTGGAGCTTGACTTGTGGATATGCAATAGTCCCATCAAGGTGGGGTTCATGATCACCTTGTATGGCAGATAGAGGTCATCTCTGAGGAGTCTGTATGAAACTGAGTAGAGAGATAGGGCTTTTGGCCTATCTGTGTATGCCAGATGTTTGAGGCCCTGGATTCTCCTGGTGAGGAACCTCTGTGGTCTCTCCAGCTGCTGCATGTGCTTTGCGAGGTCTATGATGAAAGGTGCATTGTACACAATAATGGGCCTTATAAGAGAAGAATACAGGGATGTTATGACCTCCTTGTCCCTGGATGAGATACCCTTACTTATGAGATGGGCCATGTTGAAGGCTTTCCTTACCATGGAAGCAACATGGTTGTCAGAAGTAAGGTTGCTATCAACCTGAGTGCCCAAAAATCTCATGACTGATTGAGTGCTTAGGACATTGTTATTAATGTGATAATTTGTGGGGACATCACTCTCCCCAAAGGGGATGATGATGCATTTTTGGTATTCGGCTTGAGGCCATGTTTCTGGCACCAGGCATTTGTCTGAGTGCACCCAGCTTGCAGTCATCTGCAAACTTGGTTAGCCATAGCCCATTGGTTTTGGCCTGCACCTCAGAAAAGTATATCCCAAATAACAGAGGCCCCAAGACCGAACTCTGGGGTATGCCGCCTGTTACGGGTAATCTGCTTGAGGTGGCTTCCCCTATTTTGACTACGTGGGTTCCATGGTATAACAAAAAACAAGAATATTTCAAAGAATATTTCAGAGAATACAATCCAGGTAAATAGTACAATACAATGCAAGAACAAGCAATCTTAATAGTACAGTTCAAGCTATAGCAGGCAGTAGTACAAAAACAAGCAATAGAACAATACAAGTAATGGAGTAATTTCTACACTAAGAAACAATTTATATAAGAAGAATAGCAGTTTTTCTGAGAACAGTAATAGAAGTGGGTTAATAATTATCCAGGTGAGTTGAAGAAGCACAGCCAGTGGTTAGTCAGGTATTCCTTTAGGAGTGATTTGAACTGGTCGTGGTTGGGGTTTTTTGCTATTGTCTTTGGAAGAGTGTTCCAGAGTTTGGCTATTATGTGTGAATACAGGGAATTGCCGTGACATTTATGAGAGTTGGAAACCTTGAGTAAAAGTTTATTAGAGGATGTGAGAGTTCTAATTTTGTTACTAGTTTGGACTAAGTGGGAGATTGCTGGGCAGTTGTTGGAGTGATAGATTATTTTGTGGGTTAAGGTTAGCTGATTAAGTGATAACAGGTTGGGTAGCTCTAGCCAGTTTAGCTGTGAGAGGGCTGCACAGTGGTGGGATCTGTGCGGATGATTAGTGGCACATTTAGCAATCTTATTATAGCATGCTTCAAGGTTGTTGAGGTCTGGTTTTCGAAGGTTTGTGAATATAAGTGAACCATACAGGAGGGTGGATAGCAGGTGTGTGCAAGCAGTGGCTAACCTGGCATTAGGAGTTAGGTATGGTTTGGCCCTGTATAGGGTGCCTAGATTGATGTGGACTTTTTTGATAGTTTGTGCGATATGTATATCAAGTTTGAGGTTATCATCTATGGTAATGCCCAAAAGTTTAGTGTGGTTAGTGGGAACTATATTGGTTCCATTTTCAGTGGTGATTGAAAGAGGGGGTAGGGAAGATATGGGTTTTCTGTTACTGAAAACTATGATTTTGGTTTTGCTGGGATTTAAAATGAGTTGGTGCTGAGAGACGTATGTTTCGATGTCCTGAAGAGATGATTACATTTTTAGTTGGAGTTCATGGGGTGAGGAGGCAGAGCAGATAAGGGTAGCATCATCAGCGTACTGTACTATGGAAGCTAGTTGAGTTGCAGAACTAAGATTGTTTATGAATATGATAAAGAGAAAAGAACCAAGTGTAGAACCTTGGGGTACACCCACAGAGATGGGGAGTAGGGGGGAAAGACAGTTTTCCCATTTTGTGGCCTATCGTTGATTGGAAGGATAGCTATGGAACCAAGGTAGGGTTGAAGGACTCTGGCCATAAGAGGACAGTTTATTCAGTAGTAGTAGGTGGGATATGGTGTCAAAGGCTTTGGACATATCGAGAAAGATGGAAGACACAAGCTGGCCTTCATTCATGAGGTGGTGGATGGTGTTAGTGAAAGTAATGAGAGTGGTGCTGGTACTATGTTTGGGTCTAAAGTCATGCTGAGTACTGGAAAGGAGGTTATTGTTTAGGAAGTAGTTAATGAGTTGGTTATGGATATATTTTTCTAGGATTTTTGCAAGGGGGAAAGGATGGCTATGAGGTGATAGTTAGTTCTTTGGAGGGACCACCTTTTAGAAGGGTATAATATGAGATGTCTTCCAAAGAAGTGGAAGATATTGTTATTTAATAGAGCAATTAGTCAAGACTGAAATGGGGTAAGCAATAGATGGGGTGGCAAGTTTTAAGAATTCATTTGGGAGTTTGCCAGCAGCTATGCAGCAAGGTTTAAGTTTGGTTAAGACAGTCTTTATAAAATTTGTTTGGACGGGTGGGAAGGAGAAAGGGTTGTGAGTATCTGGGGCAGGGGTGGGACAGAGAGTGGCTGGGAAGGTTGGATGTCTAATAGGGAAGTAATGATACTGATGAAGTGGGTGCTGAATTGTGTTGAGATGGGGTCTGAGTTGTTTGCAGTGACTCGGGGTGGGGTAGAGGTACAACCAGGGTTAATGAGCTAGTTAATGAATTGCCAGAATTTTTGGGGGTTGTTTAGGTGTTTCAGTTGGCACAATAGGAAGTACAATTTTGTCTTTTCTGATCTGTTTCTTTGTTAGGTTTCTGAGTTGCTGGTAAGTTAAGAGGTCAGCTTTGTCTTTGGAAATATGGTATGGTGACAAGGCTTTATCTCTACACTTCACTATTAGTTTGGTGTATTTGGTTAGCCACGGGTGTGGCTTAAATTTAGTACCCACTTTTCTAGTGGAGACAAGAGTTTTGAGGATTGAAAGGAAGCTTTCATTAAAGTACTGGTCAGCAGCATCTAACTATAGGTATTTAAGTAGTGTCCAGCCACATAGTTGGAGTAGAAGGTTAAAATTAGTGGGGGAGAAATTTTATTTTGTGTTAATGTATTTATAAATTATGTTGCTTTGTGTATGCACATGCTTTCTGTAATGAAAGGTTGGAGAGTGATCGCTGAGGGTGTCAGGTAGGCAACCGGCTAGGTAACTTAGGTTAGGTTTGTTAGTTAGGATCCAGTCTAATGTTGACTGCTTGTTGGTATGTTTGTCTGTGTGGGTTGGACAGGTTATTGTTTGGGTGAAGTTGAAAATATTTATAAAATTGGATGGATTATTTGATGAGCAGGTTTGTCAATCCAGGTTAAAGTTACCAAGCAAAATAGTTTCTTGGGTGAATTTGGTTGCTGCCCTTTGAAGTAGATTTTCTATGCTGGGAAGGTTATTGCCAGGTGGCAGATAGGTGGCTATGATAATTATAGCTTTGGTTTGTTTGCTCTCAAGGCAGGTAGCTAGTATTTCATAGTTGGGTAGATCGGGGGGTTCAGGTTAGTTGTACAACTTTGAGGGTGTCTTTAAACATAACAGCAACACCGCCTCCATGTTTGTTAACACTGTCTTGTCTTATAATGTTATAGCCTGTACTGAGAATTTCACTGTCTGTAATACGGGGCCTTAGCCAGGTTTCAGTTATCATGGCTATATCTGGTGAGTAGGTGGCTAGTGTAGCATGGAATTCACTGGTTTTATTAAAGATGCTATGGCAGTTGATATTAAGAAGGAGCAGATCAGAGTTAGAGGATTTGTGAAGGGGTGGTAGGGATGAGAATGTGTGCTGGATTGGTTACAGGTTGTAGGTCTGGGACATGAGGAAGATGTAATTGGGACCTGGGTTGGGATGGATGTCAGCACATATTTTTATTTGTCAAATGGAGTGTAGTAGGAGAAGTCTGATTGGTAGTTTGTGGTATATGGTGGGTGGGGAACTAGGATGGTGGGTGAGTAAGTGTTTGAGAGGTGAAAGGAGATTGATTGTGTGATTGAAGAGTTGTGGGTTAATGTTAATATACACGTTGGATTGTGAGTGGAGTGTGGATAGTGGTAGTAATGTGCAATATTGCTATTTGGTATATTTTAGATCTACATAGATTGCCAGCATGAATGTCCTACATGTTGCTTTAGATCTCTTTTATGATAAGTGATTAAACTCATTAAGAATGCATATCAATGTGCAGTGACTTTAGAGAAGGCATTTATTTATATATTTATATATTTATTTACTACATGATAACCAGGTAGGTGGATTGGTTTGTTGACACTTTTCAGCCATGACTCAAGATCCATGAACAGAAAATACAGCAGTTTTACAGTAGACATTCAATATAGTTCATCAGGATTTTCATTTATAAGGAGTAGCTAGTTTATCCAAAATTTACAACCGGCAAATATATACATAGTCTATCACAGAAAATAAACAAATTAGTAAGAGGACCATAGGTATACAAGGATACTAATCATTTCAATATATATATTTAAAATATGAGTCATGTCCTTTCATCCACAACCCCTCTTTCCCATTTTTGCACATGGGGTCGGGGTGTCACTTCAACAGTGACAATCATCTAGAGCCAATGTTTACCATACTAGGTGGCAAGCCCTGCTATGTTAGCTGTTTCACACTGTAAACTTTCATACCTATGGGCTATTTAGAGTGTCCAATCCACCTATTGCATGTCTGTGGTATGTGGGATGATACCAGAGCAAACAGAGGAAACCCACCTGAATATATGGAGGACATATAGACTCCACACAGAGAGCTCCACAGCAGAGAATCAAATTGGAGAACCTTTTGTTGTGAGGCAACAAGACTATCTACTGAGCCACTGTGCCACCCTCTTATGAGTCATCATGTAAGAACACAAAACTTAAGATAATTTTTTTTTTTTTTTTTACTTTTGGTTGAACCCTAAAACTACATGTTCTTGATGGGATGTCATTAGAAAAATGTTGCTTTTAAATATTATTTAGCTGTACTTTATTAGAATTCCACACCATCACATCAGTAGCCCACACAAAAATTCTAGGTGTTGAAATTGATAACTTAAGATTTGATATTCATATCTCACAAACCATTAAGAAAGTGCACACAAAACGATGGACCCTCTACCAAGACAAACAGTTCCTGACCATATACTCAAAGGTTAGTAAAATATAAAAACTCAAATAAACAGCAAAGGATGAATGACAACCACTTTATTCAGTACAGGTTAGTTAAGTACTTTTGTCCCAACAACTCTGCTCAAGGACTTGTTCAGAATTAACAGTCATTCATAAACTCCACAATAAAATACCACAAGTTCGATAGAATAATTGACCAGTAATTAAACAATTAAATTAATAGATAAAAAGACAATTAAAATTAACCCTCTAAATGCTAAGCTTAAGCATACAATTAATGCTGACATAGTCATTCAGCCCTGGGTACACAAAACCATTCAGACATAATTGCCACTTTAGTTCACATAGTTCTAAGGGCTGAGGTAAAATCCTTTGGATTTTGGATTTCTTTAGATGTAGCAATTGTAACAGAGCTGGATCAGAAATGGCTTTGTAAGTCAAGCAGAGTTTGCCTCTTAGTAGATGATATGAGACAGAGAATAGCTAGAGTTTTTTGAGCCTGTCCATTTAGGACATGTGTTTAAGGCCTAGGATCCCCTTCATGATGTGCTTTTGTTGCCTTTCCAGCTGTTGCATGTGTCTAGTGAGGTACATGCTAAATGGGGCATTAAACCTGATGAATGGCCTAATGAGGGAAAAGTAGAAAGAGATGATGACCTCTTTCTTCCTGGATGCAGAACCCTTGGTAATGAGATGTGCAGCACAGAAGGACTTTCTGACCACAGTGACAATGTGGTGGTCAAAGGTGAGGTTGCTGTCAACCTGTGTCACCAGATCTCTTATAACGCCTTCAGTGTTCACTGGGCTCCCATCGATGTGGTAATAGTGGGAACTGAGTTTTTCCCAAAGGGGATGATGACTAATTTTTTGTCATTAAGCTTAATCCCATGGTTTCAACACCAGTCATTGGTCTTAATGAGGCCTTTCTGCAGGATGTCTACATCACTTGGGGAGTTAATAATTGTTCCTAGCTTGCAGTCATCTGCAAACTTGGTCAGCCAGAATCCCTCTGTGTTGGCCTGGACTTCTGAGAAGTAGATGTCAAACAGGGGAGGAACCAGGATGGATCTCTGTGGGACCCCACTAATGACTGGTTGGCAGTCTGACTTGGAGTCTACTACTTTCACACTGTGGGTTCTATCTGTGAGCCAATTTGCAACCAACCTAGTGATATAGGGTTTGATGTCTACTTTTGTGAGTTTATCAATAATTCCTGATTGGGGAATGGTATCAAAGGCCTTGGACAGATTGAGGTAGGCTGTATGAACTTCCTTGTTCTCATCCACAGCTCTGGTGACTGACTCAAAGAAGTCAACCAAGTTGAGCAGGCTTGATCTACCTTTCACAAAACCAAATTGTATGGGATCTAGAGTTTGGAGATTCCCTATATCCTAAGGGTTAAGGGTTCCTATCGCGTGACTGAAATTTGTAAATGGCGAATGCGTATTGAGTGAACCCGATTGGTTGAAACGTCGAAACATCGCACACGTAACATGGAAATCGCCATAGGGAATATTTTCCCTTTACTTCAATGCAGTGTGATCTCAGAGTAGGAATATTTAAGTATCGGGGGAGTGGGGTCACAGGGGGGCTTGCCCCCTTGCCTACAGCATTTAGGTAAGTATAGCTTTTTATTTATTTTTTTATTATATCTTTGAAATTTCAAACATCTCTCATATGGTGTTGACCATATGGTGTTTGATGTCTGAAACTTTCAAAAATATAATATAGACCCCTTTTTAATTAGGTCTATGATGATGCGCTCCACAGCCTTACATATCAGACTCGTCGGGCTAATGGGGCAATAATTCCCAGAGTCGGTAGCCGCTCCCGCATTATGGAAAGGAATGACGGTAGCAATACACCATTTGGTAGGGACAAAGCCTGAGCTGAGTTTGTGATTGAACAGGGCACATAGATATGGTGCCAGTTCACTTTGTAGTTCATGTAGAACACATCCAGGGATATTGTCAAGTCCCATGGAAGCTGTATTCCTGGCCTTGGACAATGCAGCTTAACCTGTGCTGCAGTAATGCTGGGTGCCTGGTATTCCTCCGGTATTGTGATTGGTCCTTTGGGGGGGGGGTAAAGTTGTCACTGAATCTGTCAGCCAGTATGTTGGCAATATCTGTTGGCTCAGAATAGGAGGTACCATTGTGCAGTAACTCAGAGCAAACCTGGGTATTGCCATGGAGATTCTTGATATAACTATAGAAGTCTTTGTGGTTGGTTTTAGTGTCTGCTGCAATTCTGCCTTCATAGCTGGTTTTAGAGGTTTTGATGAGGGATTCCAACTTCTTGTTTAGGCTAATAAGGGAGTTTTTCCAGTCTTGGGACTTCACCTTTTTCCTGCAACAGTTTCTTCCTTCTGTTGTAGAGTTTATTGATGGCAAGGGACCACCTGATTGGCTTCCTTTTTTTGAAGGACAGCTTCTTGGTTCTGTTGGGTATGGCTAGTTCCATGCATTTATGTATATGTTTGTACAGTGCACTGGTGTATGATTCGGCAGTCATGCATCTATTTTCCACTGATATGGCTGCTGTGAAGTTAGCCATTTTAGGAGCCCAAAGTCAGCTTTGGAGAAGTTTTTCATGGTGGTTACCTTTGCAGGGGGTGTGGGTGAGATGTGGAGCTCCATGGTGATTAGTTTGTGGCCAGATCGAACCAGGAAGAAATTGACTATTGGTGTAGAGCAACAGTTGCCCATATTAGTAATAACCTTGTCAAGGATGTTGCTTCCTCTAGTGGGAGTAAGAATGAACTGGTCCAGGGCATTGGAATTGATGAATTCCAGGAAGCGTTTGGTCAGTGTATTGGTGCATGAGTAGTTTTCCCAGTTGATGGTGAGGTAGTTGAAGTTACCTAGTATGAGAGTGTTGGGTTAGACCCTAATAGCTTCCAGTGTGCTTAGAAACATGGAGTGAGAGTCTTGGGACATGGTTGGGGACCTAGTGCAGGCTACTACCTGAATGGGTCTATATTAGAACATCGAAGTTTCACAACTTCAAATGTCCTAATATCGACCCATATTCAGTGAACGCTGAAAATAGCGAAGCTGCAAACACCAAATTTCTTCCTAGGGAAGGAATTTGGTTGGCCGTTACTGTGGCTTCACTATGTTCAGCACTGTGGTAGAAAGTTACGGGTCGGGATCAGGTAAGTGTGCGATTGTGTGGCTGTGAGGGATAGGTTGCAGGGTAGGTGAGTTAGGGTTAGGGCACAGGTCAGGTAAGTCTGCAATTGTGTGGACGTGAGGGTTAGGGTGGGGTAGGTGCATTAGGGTTAGGGTGCAGGTGAGGTGAGTGTGCGATAGTGACAGACCTTAGGGTTAGGGTTTGGGTTAAGGTAAGTGGATAGCTAGTGGTGTATGTATAGTTTATTGTGGGGTTAGATGTAGGATTTTAGGTGTATGTGTGTGGATTGCTGTTTGTTTGGTGTGTTTGTGTTGTGTGTATGTGTGTCGGAACAGCAAATTTTTTCCCTGGGAAAAAATTTGCTGTTCTGCATGTTTGATGTTGTCAGCGTTCGCTGAATAGGGGTCGCTATTAGAACATTCGATATTTTAAAATGTCAATGTTCTAACATAGGCCCGACCTGAATCACCATATTACCCAATGTTAGTTGTACCTGAAGTATCTCAGATGCGTTATGCTGAGCTACTAGTCTGGAGGTGTGCATATCCTTTAGGAATATGGAGACACCACCAACTTTGAAGCTTTGGTCCATGTTCTGGGGCCAAAAGGTGTGGAATGAGTTATAGCCTGGTAGTGCAGGGGTGCTTTCTGCTGCTTTAAACAAGGTCTCCATTACAGCACAAATGTCAATGTTCTCCATTTTGAGGAGTGCTTTGAGCAAGTGCATCTTGAGATTTAGACTTCTAGCATTGAGCAGCATGACCCTCAGATTACATTTATTTATAGCTGTTATGGTGGTAATTTAATCTTTGGAACATCACCTAAAAAGTCACTATAGTGGTGGGAAGAACCTTAGCCAGTATCTGGAAACCCAGGGGTGACAGATGCAGGCCATCTATGGCAAAGCATCGAGGTCTGTCAGTCATGTCATCCCAAGCAGACAGATACCGGATCCCCTTAGAATGACACCAGAAACGTAGCCAATTGTTGAAGTCAATCATTTTCGGCTAGTACTGCAGTATCATTCTGGGTGACAGTAGGATGCTGCTCAGGGCTAGGGTCATACCTGCCTGGGCCACATAATCCGAGAGCTCCTCCATGTTTCTTTTCATGTAGTCCAGGGCGGTGCATCTCAGGTCATTCACACCCACATGGACAGTGACAGAATCATACTTGTACTTGTTGTGGAGTGACCTAAGTATGTGTGTTATGTGTCAGATTCTGGCAGCTGATAGACAGCTGACTATTACCATCTCCTTATTCAATCTAGTGAGTGGGACAGATTTCTATTGAGAGCCTCTGTGAAGGTGGGTGTGTGGTTTGTGTTTTTATGTGAAAGCTGTGATGGTGAGTGTTCTTTGGGCTATGTGTTGCATATGGTGTGGTGCAGGTGTTGACCTTCTTCTCTTGACCCAGATATGGGTTGGCTTGAGAGTGCATGGCTTCCAATTTGGATATATAAGTGCATCTCTCACAAGTCTGAGTGTTGGGAGGTAAGAGGATAGGGTTGTCTGTGTACATGAGGCAGTTGCTACACTGCCTCAGAATGCCCAAGTTCACCAGGTTAATAGGAGAAAGCACAGGGAACTGACCTTTAGACATGCCAGGAGGGATGGTCATTATTACTAAGTACTGGAGCTGTTTCCTTATATATTCCTTTTACAGGAAAAATGTTACTCAATATGTCTGAGTCTGTACAGAGCACTGCCAAGCACTTGAGGGGAAACTAATATGTAGACTCTGAAAATTCAAGGATGAAGTATTTAAGCAGATATTCTGAAGTTAGGAAGAAATCAAGCAGTACTTACTGAAAATAAAGAATTGGTTCTGAGGAAGTCCTTGAGCAGAATTGTTGGGACGAAAGCGCTTAACTAACCTGTCCTGAATGAAGTGGTCGTCGTTCACCCTTTGCTGTTTTTTCAAGTTTTTATATTTTACTTGTCTTCTATCCTTGGTTAAGATATACTCAAAGGCTACAATTGCTCACACACATCTCTTGTCTATGCTCCTTTACGCCTCCCCAATTCTAACTAACCTCAGAAAAACTGACCTAGCTAAGCTAGAATCCTGTTATAACAAAATTTCTAGGTTTGCCACTGACTCACCATATAGAACACACCATTGTACCTCTCTTAAACTGCTAAACTGGTTAGAACTCCCACAACTACTACTCTTTAACCAACTAACTTTCACTCATAAAACCCTGCATCAACCAGAAAATACCCCCGCACTCTAGAACCTTTTACATCCATACACTAGTAACCATTCCTTTTGCTCTAGCAATAAATTTCTTCTGAAGATCTCCAAAGCAAACAACTCAGCCGGTGACTCACTCTTCTCAAACTTCATACCCAAAATTTGGAGTAAACTACTATCCTTAACAGCATCCATCTGCTCTACAATACTATTCAAAAAACTTTTGAAGTCACATTTAACTGATGCTTGGCTATGCTCCTGTACCTCTCCTGGCTAGTTCCTAATAATTCTACTACACTAGGAGCATGAACCTGTTTGTGCCCTATTTCCTCCTTGAAAATACATTCTAGAATCCATACCCTTATTAACAGAATGTATACCTATATAACTGCAATTTATATTCTCTCTCAAAAAAAAAAAATCTAACATGATTCATTATGATTTGTAAACTATGACTGTATTTTTTTTGCATACACTTAAGAATACCAGTCTGGTTATTTGTCAAACATTTGTGTTATGTTAAAGCATTTTTATATTTTGTATTTTTCTTTCTTTTATATTAATTTTGTTCTATTGTGCCTACTTTTACATTAATTGTTGTATTTTACCTACTTTTATAACCCCCAGGATTTAGCAGACTTCATGCAGGAATAGCTTATTCCTGCACGGAAGGGACTTTTCCATCCAGCACTGCTGTGCTTTTAAATGGACATGGTGCTGTGTATGAGTGCAGGGGGGTATGTCTGACAGCAGTGCTCTCACAATACACATGCCCCCTGCACACCAAAATTGTCATTTGGCAATTTAAAATGAGCGAGAACGCTCGTAACACCCCTAACCCGACAGGGTAAGAAATCTGGTCAAAGCCATAAGGGACAATCATCCGTACCAAGACAAAAGTTGATAGAATAACAGATATAGCATAAGCAGATAATGCATACCTCCCAACCTGTCAGAGTAAGGAATGTGGACAAAGCCATAAGGGACAATCATCCCACAAAGCAGAAAGTTGATATAATAACAGGTTCAGCATTAGCATGTATATTCTGAAGGGTACAAATAAAAAAACACAGCAAATTATTTTTTTTTATACATGCAATAAAGTTTAAGTGTAGCTGCGTGGGTTTGCCCGTTGCTTAACTATGCTTAGTCCAGCTTAAACAGCACAGGAAGTTAAATAGCAAGAGACCTCCAACATAAGCAGTACTGCAACAGTGAAGTGTTTAGAGTGTATGCTTTGTAACCAGCCATTCCGGTTCAATCCCCACTGTAACCAATTTGCATTTTACATGTGAAAGCAGTACATAAACATTTTTTTTATAATTAGCTACTAACTAACATATATTTTTTAACTAGAGTACTGTAGTAGGTCCAGATGTGAGATGTCAGTTTAATAAAGTTGTGAAACCCCCATATAAACACAAGTGCCCCAAACAGTATAGTCACACATGAATAAATGTAATAAAAGCACATTGGGGGATGCCAGGGACAGTAAACAAATTTATAATATGTAATGAATGATAAATCAATCCCATACAGCAGATAGTCTAAAAAATAAAAAATAAGCAATGCTAAGCATTGCACAGCTCTGCTTACCAGGTGTAAGTATTGTGTAAATATGACTGCTAAGAAATGAGTAGCCCAGCTAAGTGGATTTTCCCATTGGTAAGCAGTGCTGAACCTGCCCCTTTAAGCACTGCCAACCTTAGCTAAGCAGGTTTGCCTGTAGCATAGCTTAGCTCAGCATATTCAAAACCATCCAATCACAGCAAAGGGTAGGAAATTGGCTGTATTAAAATCCCACAAATGGGAATACAGCTCATAACTGGTTGCAGCTTCCCATTGTAGGCAGTATGGCAGGTGTTGGCGAGGGCATGCATGTCCGGGTGCAGTACTGGGGCATACAGGAGTCCAAGGTCATGGTAGTACTCCTGGTAAAAAAACATGATGAGAGACTGCTGCAGGGCCAGTACCAGGGCTCCCAATATAAAGCAGAAACCTGGGACAATCTCGCCTGTGATCTCACCAGTGCCAATGGTATCCCTAGGACTGGTGAGCAGGTCCAGCACCACTATGCTGACTTGAAGCAGAAGAAGAGGGAGCTCTTCGATGAGTGGGTCCAAGAAGAAAGGCAGAGGGGTGATGTCCCAGCAGCGTATAATTATTCATATCAATAACCGTTTGCCAAAGTCCAGCCTGTGTATGTGATGGATAGGTATGCCTAAATAGTTCTCTGTTCACTTTACAGCTGCAGCTGAGCGGGCTGTGAATCAGGAAGCTCATGCCAGTAGGTTGCAAAGGCTGTGTCACAAGGCTGGTGAGTAACAATCCTGCTTGTAGTAGTCATACCAAATAAACATAAAGTAGTAGAAAATCACCTGGCAGTATAAAAACTGTGTATGGGTTGTACTGAATAAACCAGGCAATATGACAGTAATAGTCCCATATAGGTAATATTTCAATAAAAGCGTAACTGCCTGGCAATAAAGTTCTAAATCCTGGACTGGTTGTGTTTACTCTGGTATTGCATGACCTGACATTTAGCATTCACAAAGATCTGATATCATAATAGTACTGTTGTGTCAACCACTGTTTCTCACATTGTGCTACATAAAAATATGTTTAGGAATGTCTGTATAAGACTATTATAATTACAAGGTCAGATTGTACAACCAAGAGACACTTAGAAAACACTAAAGGAACAGACAGTGGTTTCTAAACAGCTCACTCTGATGAAACCCATATTGTTGTATTTTTAGCACACACAGCCATGGTTCGAATCCTGGGAGTGGTAGTAAGCTGTATGCATAGTCATACCTCTCAACTGTACAGATTTTTCCAGAATGTCCAGATATTTGGCTCATATTTTTGGCCTGTTCCTCTTTTTTCCTGGCAAATCATTGAGATTATCTCAGGACTGTAGTCACCAAATAGTGACATACATTTGAGTGTCAGACTTCAAATCCTTCAGAAAATGTATATTAAAACAAATCCTGTTACTCTAGCAACTGTCTTAAAAGTTTATAAGAGCAATATTCAAAATATTTCCCTATTTGTACCCCCATGTTGTCAAGCTTTGTCCATATGTTGTGCATTAAGAGATTGAGAGGTATGTGCATAATTTTAACTAGGAATCTGGGAATATGTGTAGAAACAGTCA